>NW_007578609.1:45643-55437 GCF_000690725.1 Stegastes partitus
GGAGTCGATCAGAACCACTCAGGAGAAGTTAGGAGGCTTTGATTAGGACAACTTTCTGCATCACCAGAACTGATGGTTCTAGTTGCTGCATGTGTGTGTTTGACTCTTCAACAACCAGTTTGTACTGAAGCAGCTTCATCCTCAGAGATCAGTGTTGTTGTTCTGCTGGATGTTCAACACTGAGTAATAATAATAATAATAATAACAATAATAATAATAATATAGTTAATTAGAATTATTAATAATGAATTCTAACTTTTTTCCTGTTTAATGTAACAAAACAGGAAAATCTATAAAATAACAGCAAATTGTTCAAAAAATGTGAATAAAAGCTGCTGAAAACATTTATTTAAAGGCAGCTTTGATGCATCTTGTCAGCGTCTCACCTGTTATTCTGCTGAATCCAGGTGAACTTTCAGAGACAGTGACGGAGTTGGTTGTGTTCAGGTGGACTCAGGTGAGCTCTACGACGTGGTCAACTCCAAGAGCAGTTCTGGAGTCAGTGTTCAGGCTCTGAGGTCCATGTGGAGCCAGAAACCCGACCATCAGGGCGACTCCGGACAGAACCAGAGGATCCAGCAGCAGCACGAGGCTCCATCAGCGCCGCCGCCGGCTTTACCGCCCAAATCCAAAAACAGGAAGCTGACGGGGACGGTGTCTGCAGACGCCATGACGCTGTCGCAGGTAAGACCTGAGCTGAGCTGAACAGAACACTGAACCGATGAATCTACATTTAAAAGTTCTTCCTCTGAATCCATGTTTCAATAATGTTTTTATGAAAATCCAGAATTTTTCTTCAGCTCTAAATATTGACCAAAATTAATTTTATGAGAAGAGCTCAGTTTACATTCACCTCCTTCTCACAGTTTCTCCTCCACATGAACAATTTATAGATATAAATGTCAGTAGTTTTGTCCTCTTCCACCCAGCGTGAGTCTCATTGCTGTAGGATTTATAGTTTTTCATAAATCACTGCAGAACTCAGAGTTTCGAGCAAAACTCTCATTGACTCCCGTTTTATCGGAGCTCTAAGATGTTGGTGAAAATCAGAAATGATGAGTCTCTCTAACCTGCCACCAAATCTGCATAAAACACAGAACGGACATGAAGATATGTCAGAACGTTCATAAGACGATTGAGCTTCACGCGCTGGAAGAACTTTTTCAACACGACTTATTGTTTCTGAGTTGTGACGGTTGTTTTAGGGTCTAATCCTTCGTCCGCCTGCTCTGCTCGCTGCAACCAGCCAGTAACTCACAGCTGATTGGCTGATTGATACACTTTCAAAGCAAAAGCTCAAAGATGTTAAAAGGGTCTGATCAGGGTTTGTGAAACAGAGGGCTTTTCAAAATAAAATGTACTTCTATAGATTATACCTTATGTATAATGATAGCAGGACGTCATGGACAGAACAAGCTGCCTTGGCTTACTCAGAATGTCTTCAGATATTTTCTAGCTTTATTCTGATGGTTTTGTTTTTTAGGGACTTCCTCCGGTGCCTAAACGAGGTCTTCCTCTGAGATCCCTGAGTGGATCTTTACCTGAGACGACTCATCCGAACGAAACCGACTCCAGTCGTTCAGAGAGACTCAGAGGAAACCCGAAGCCGCCATCGGACTCCAACGACTCAACCTTCCCAGGTGATCTCTGCCCGGCCGGACTCACCTGTTCTGAGCCGACTCAGGTGGAGACCAGGAGTCTGTCTTTGCCCCAACTGGACCACATGGAGGAAGAAGAGGAGGAGGAGGAAGAGTACTCTAACCGGCTCAGCAGCTCCTCCTTCATGCCGAAGAGGGTCACCTGCCTCACCTTCTCGCTCGATGAAGCTCTGAGACCGAAGCTCGAGATGCCCAGTGCTGATCTGGAGAGGTTCAACCCGCTGTACCAGTCCTCCGACGGGCCCAGAGGAGGTTCTGCCTCCCAGGGTGAAGGCATGTACGCCGAGGTTCCCCAGGGGTCCACTGGGCCTCCGGACAACACCTACGAGCTGATCCCAGGAGAAGCCACCGCCGCCGCCGCCGCTGCCGCCGCCACCGCCGCCGCCGCCGCCGCCGCCGTCCAGGGCAACACCTACGAGTCTCTGGAGGACCTGAAGACCAAGAAGTCGTTGGGCAAAAACGTAAGAACAGCTGGTGTTTCTGGTATTACTGAAAGCAGAAATCATGGTTTTAATGTCTTCTCTTGTTTTCTGTTTGCAGAATATGAAATGGAAAAAATTTCTTCCTGATTACAAGAAGAAATAAATGCATGGAGTTCCTCAGGGCAGCGTCCTGGGCCTCCTGTTCTTCTTCTATATACATAAAAGCTGCCTGCTCAACTTCTTTGAGATGTGAAGCCACATCTCTGGCCCAAAGACTGAAAAAACTAAATGTCATCTTGTAGTTTGTTTCAAAGGCTTTGAGGGAAGCTGTGAAACCATCTTTAGTGATGGAGCCTCTGCACTAGCTGCTCCGGAAAATGATCTGCTGAGACTTTAGAAACTTTTGCTGCTGAAGACAAACTTCTTCTCTTTAGCGTCTGATCCAAATAGAACTTAATGCTGTAACTCCATCTCTTCCTGTGACGTGTCCTTTATTCTAATTGTTTTATTCTATTTTTTTGTTAGTTATTGTGTTTTATAACCTGCTGTTTCTGAATGTGCTTTATAAATAAATATGACTTAAACACTACAAGCAGTGTATTCACGTCTTCTTTCAGACGAGTGCGAAAGGAAACGTCCACAAATACACATTTAGGTGTTTATTGTTATTATATTTTGTCTTTTGGACACTGATGCAAATTAGGACATATTTTATGAGGTAACACCTCGTTTCTATATTTAATATTTAAACAGCAACATTTCATGTTTATTATATATTCTCACTTATATTATACTTATAGTGTGAAACTATCCAGCGCAACACTGATTGCCTTCATACTGTCTAACTATCCAATGTGTGTAGTTGTGTAATTATATTTCTCTGCTTTTTACACCTTAAGGGTAAATCTACACACAATGTTCATCTCACAATTATTCATTATGTCATATGTTTTATGATTTTTTTTTTTATGAATATTGAATTTCCCTTCTGGGATGAATAAAGTATTTTTCATTCATTCATTCATTCATTCATGTGACACAGTGTTTAGTATCTGTATTGTTTTTCATTTTTTATATTTATTCTATTTTGTCTTACATCATTTTTATGTCATGTCTATCACTTTATACTTTCTGAGCCGCTGCTGTGTGAAGTTCACCTTTCAGTTTCCTCTTCTTGTGTCCACTGGAGGGCGCAGCTCGCTCCGTCTGCCCTCATTCCACCGAAGAAGAAGAAGAACTACGGAAGTACGGCTTCCAAACATATTCCCGTTGGAGGAGTAAAACACAGCAGACCGCCGTCTTTTCACTAAAAAATAAGGTTAAATCTCGGACTGACCGTTTCTTAACAAGACGATGGGCACTAGAGATGACGAATACGATTATTTGTTCAAAGGTAAATCAGCGCTTTCATGGTTCTTGCTGTCGCTGTGCTGTTAGCCGACATGCTAACCAGGCCAGCTGATCAACTGTCAGGCTCAGCTAGCCCCCGTCAGCCTTTGTGCTCCGGCTGCTGCTCGCCGAGCTTTCTGCCGGATGTCAGCGGGTTTAACTAGAGCAGGTCGCTTCAAACGAGTCTTCTCTAACCCACAGATGTGGAAGCGCTGGTTAAGTCACCACGTCAGACTAGTTAATCGTTAACCGACAGGACGTCTTGGCTAGCGTTAGCAGTTAGCCGCCGCTAGCTTGCTGTCAGTGGGCGCGGACACACCTAACCGTTATCACATTATCTTCATGAGATCCATCCAGAGCCGCGAACCGGATCATTACCGAGCAGAGGCACGCACGGAAAACCTTAACGCTTCCGTTCACGGAGCTAGCGGGCTAAGCTAACCGTTAGCCCGTTTAATTAATAACTGCACTGAAGCTGCTGCCGGTCAACAAAAAGAGCAAAGAAACGTCCAGCTGAAGTAAACAGAGGAGACACAGCTGTTCGACCCACATCTGGATCAGCAGAAATATCACAGAAACATCAATACAGTTATTCATTAGCTCGCTAAAAGTACTGATGCTTTAAATATGTACAGCTCAGGGTTTGATGGAGCTGCTGTGGATCGATGTGTGAATGACTTTCCTGCATCAATCGATCAGTTGTTTGGTCTCTAAAATAACAGATGACAAATTTTTTGGCCAGAAATATTCAGTTTGCTGTCATATTTGTTAGTAGTAAAGACACCAGGTTTAAAAAAAAAAAAAAAACTGAGCTCAGAATTTTGAGGTTTTTTTTCCTCTAAAAAATACTGATATGAAAATAGTTCAAAATTAATTTTATAGTCGATATCTACTAAATTAATTGTTTTAAATCTAGTGTTTAATATGCTGTCATGTGTCTGTGTGATTCCAGACAGCTACTAATAATCACCTTTATTCACACGCAGCCTAAAGGCAGTAAAGTTCATCAAATCAACTTACAAATACGATTAAATAGCGAAATATAAACCAATAAATTGTCTGAAAATAGTGTATTTATTCTTCCTGTGAGATTTGATGCCGTCTTTGCTGCACATCGTAGTGAACTGAATACTTCTGGACCAGATATTTGTAGATTTGTCTGATCATAGTGAGAATTTCTCACTAATTTTTTGGCAGTTTGAAGAGAAAACCATCAGCTGATAATAACTATGAGCTGCATCCTTAAATAAAGACTATAAATATAGAAATAAGTGTACAAGCTGTTTGTAGGACAGACACTGTGAGTAGTTTGCAGTAGGGCTGCAATAGTTAATCCATCACTTGTCAACTGTTTCAGCTTCTTAAATTTGAACATCTTCTGGTTTCTTTCCTCCTCTGTGACAGTAAAATGAGTATTTGTGGACAAAACGAGACCTTTGAGGAAACACTGATCCTCATTTCTCACCAAACATCTGCAGCAATTAATCTTTTAAAGCTTCACTGACAGGTTTCATTATGTTTCGTTCTGATTTAAATTGGCTCTAAACTGAAAAAGCTGATTTAAATGCTGGTTTGTGGAGTTGTTCTACAGCTACAGAGTGTTTTTTGTCTAATTTCTCTGATTGCAGCTTGTTAAATGTGAATATTTCTTCTCTATGACAGTAAAATACATCTGGTTTGGGAAGCGCTGAGATTTTTCACCATTTTCTGACATTTTAGAAAACAAATAGTTCATCCAGAGATAATACGTCAGAGTCTGAGAAAGTCAGTGAGGCACAAAAAGTTAACTTTTCCACTTTATGTCACAATTACTGTTAAATTTCTTTTATTTTTTGTCATTTTAATATATAAAATATTCATAATTAACAGCTTTAAATGTGTTGGTGTTGTAGTTTGATAGCATGCAGCTTAATAAAACCTCAGACAGCTGCTAGCGGTGGCGCTAAACTGTGTTCCTGTCCGTTCTGTGCCTCAGTGGTCCTCATCGGAGACTCGGGGGTGGGAAAGAGTAACCTGCTGTCCCGCTTCACCCGCAACGAGTTCAACCTGGAGAGCAAGAGCACCATCGGAGTGGAGTTCGCCACGCGCAGCATCCAGGTGGACGGCAAGACGGTGAAGGCTCAGATCTGGGACACGGCCGGCCAGGAGCGCTACCGGGCCATCACGTCGGCGTGAGTCCACCGCGACGAGCAGAACCAGAGTCTGACCGAGCAGCTGTGTGGCCACTCGGAGGGTTTAACGTTACAGCCGGTCATCTGATTCGTTATCAATAATTATAAACGTGGCTCACCGCAGGTTTAGAGTCAGTTTGATGCCTGATTGTGTTTGAAATCACGGAGACGAGTGTTTCTAAGGTCCGTGTTCAGGCCTCTGACGGTTTAATCACCTCTCAGGCTGTTTAAAGCACACATCACCTCTTCGTTAGCTTTTCCCTACATTTATTGATCAGGGATGCAGCTAATTACCGTTAGTTGTTTGTTTGTTTTTCCCAAATCCAAAGAAAACAAAGTCGTGTTTTCAGTTAACTGTCACATTAATATGATTTTTATGATCAAGCCTTCATGTTTTCCCCAGAAATCAGATATAATCACATTTATTCTTTCATAATATGTCCTCTAAGGACAGTAAAGCCACCAGAAAATATAAAAACTGGAACCAGAGAACAAACTTTTTGATTTTTATCTTTTAAAAAATGACAGATTCATCGGTTTTGAAAATTAAATAAATAGCTGATCACTAAATTGATTAATTGCTGCAGCTCCAGTGGTTAATATGCTGAGCTGCGTGTTTTCTGTGATCCCAGAGATCATCAGACGTTACTGAGCAGACACCAGGTCCCAGAGCAGGAATACAAACACTAAACTCACGTCCATCTCTGTGTTCCTGCTGCTGGACACTAAAATCTCAGCTGGAGCGACAGACTAGCCGAGATGTTCTGTCCGGTCCTGGTGTTGTTGTGCTGCTTCTAAGGCTCTGGTTCTGGTGGCTCTGCTGCAGGTACTACCGCGGGGCGGTGGGAGCCCTGCTGGTCTACGACATCGCCAAGCATCTAACCTACGAGAACGTGGAGCGCTGGCTGAAGGAGCTGAGAGACCACGCCGACAGCAACATCGTCATCATGCTGGTGGGCAACAAGAGCGACCTGCGCCACCTCCGGGCCGTCCCCACCGACGAGGCCCGGGCCTTCGCTGGTGAGACTCATTGTTTTAACCTGCAGTTAACCAGGAACGCCTTTGAGCCAGTTCATGCTAGCAGCTGGTTTCAGATCAAACCGCAGCCCCGTGTTGGTGCGGTTGTTACGGAGGTGTGTCGAGCACAGTGGGCATCTGGAGATTTTAGAACTGAGCTGAACAAATCAAAGCCCAACTGAAGTCCTGCTGCTTCTACTTCGATAACCACTATGAATTATAAACTGATGTGATTATTCCTGAGGTGTGTCGAGCAGTGGGTGGACAGAACATCTGGAGATTTTAACGCCTCCAGCTGTTAGAGCTCCGTAAACAGAGAGCACGAACACATGGAAGCCCTCCAGAGTCCTTCAGCCACCGCTTCTGTTACACCGGTGTTAGTGATGAAACGTAACGGGGAGGTGACGGAGAAATATGGAGCAGTGAGATTACAAATACATGAATAAAAAAAAGTAACGTAAACATGGAAATGAAAAGAAGAATAAATAAAATAAATAATGTGGCAATATAAAGCAATGCTAATCAAAAATGAATCCATAAAAGAAAAGGCTGATAGAAGTAGAAATATAAACACAAATAAATAAAATAATATACATAATAATTTTTTTATTTTTTAAATTTATTTATTATTTTTTAAATTGTTTTTTAAAATGCATTTTTTATTATTTTTAAATGTTTTTTTTAAAATAATGTTTTAAAAGCAAAGGAAATATGTGCAGAAAAATGACATTCACATTTTTGTGCACATATTTGTTTTTTTTCATAAAAATGAAAAAATTATTTTAAAAAATCATTTTAAAAAATGTAAAAATAAATAAATGAATAGAAATGTCTTTTATTGTTTTATTTATTTGTCTTTATATTTCTACTTTTATCAGACTTTTCTTTACATTGCTTCATATTGCCACATTATTTCTTATTTTATTTATTATTCTTTTTATTTCCGCTTTTATTTTATTATTCTTTTATTGATTTATTTTTGTAATTTGGCGCTCTCACTGCTCCATAGAGAATTGTCTTGTTTGGTTTTTCCTCGTACTAAACGTGTCACGAGTCCACATGGACCCTGGTGGGTGACCAGATTTCCGGGCGTTCACCGTTTACAGACGTGGAAAACGTGAATTTTCCAGATACCCTGTTGGCCCACTGATCAGGAAGAATCACAGCATAGTCAAACATGAGGGGCAACTCGACCGTCTGACCTCCATAGATTTACGTTAGAGTTGTAGAAATGTTCCCCTGCAGACGTTATAAACTATGGGCTGGCCTGTAGTGAATCCATGTTCTTCTCTGGGTGAGACAGGAGCGATAACAACAGGCTCCCATCAGAACTACAATCAGAGCCCAATGAAGATGGAAACACAGAAATCTAGATCAGATTTTCTCCTCAAAACATTGAAACCAATCCAGCAGCTTGAAGCTGTGCTCTGAGCAGAGGAGGGTTATCTGCCTGGTGGTCTGCTGATTCCTCTGGTCTGGTGTCTGTCTCAGTTGGTTTCACATGTTTCTGTGTAACGGGTCCGACTGGCTCGCTATCTGTGGAATGCTTCGTATCTGACTGCTGACCTCTCCCCCTGCAGAGAAGAACGGTTTATCTTTCCTGGAGACGTCGGCTCTGGACTCCACCAACGTGGAGACGGCCTTCCAGACCATCCTGACAGGTTCGTACTCCGTCCTCCCAGCTCCACCTTCATCCACCTTCATCCACCGTAAGCAAACACCCTGTTCCTGTAGCTGCTCCCTTCGGTTTTTATCGCCATGAAAAGTGGCGTCAGACCGGCGTGGGGGCGGAGCTGCACCTGTGACAGGTGTCTCTGTTATCAGGGCTTTTTATGAGGATCTTTACGGGGCAGTCAGCTGACGAGTCAACCCTGCTGCTGAGCACTGGATTGTCTTCATTACACAGCGAGGCCTTATCTCTGATGGAGGAAGCCTTCAGTGATGGGAGATAACAGGCTGCACTGGTGGTTCTGTTGGAGCGGTTTGTTGACAGGACGATACGCAGCAACGTTTATTTATGTTTACATCACAACTAATGAGTCAAGTTAAAGCTCAGATTGTTCTACAGGCCTGTTATAGTCTCCATGCTGCTCAGAATACTGGAGGTTCTGTCATATTTATGTCAGAATTTATGTTTTTATGACATTGTAGGGTCTTAGATTTAATTAAAATGAGTCAGATAATTAGTAGTTTATACAGTATTGTAGGACCTCAGATTTGATGTTTAAATTAGTCAGATCATTAGTATTTTCCATAACATTGCAGCCTCTTTAGTTACCTAAAGCTGACTCTGTTCTGTAACCTGATGTTAACGAGCAGAGAAGTGATGAAGCCATAAAGACGTTCTGACTGCAGCTCAATATGAACCTCCACAGTCAGGAGTTTGGCTTTTCACAGAAAACACTGCTTGTTTGAAACAGCCCAGATAGATCAAATCACTGGGTTTCAACGTGCAGCGTTTAGTTCTGGAGGATTATATCAGGACGTCCTGATAATCAGGAGACAACAGTCCGGCCTGGAAGCTCCAGACGCCTGGACCAGGTTTCAGCATCAGTCTGAGACGGGATGCTCCTGATTGTGACGATGTCTCGTAGTGAAGGAAGTCCGACAGACCGATGTGAGTTAAAGGACGTGTTCTGGTTGGTCTCAGCAGAGCTGGAGGCCGAGGCAGCGCCACCTACTGGAGCTGCTTCACTTTGTGTCAGTGACGGTTCTCCAGAAGGTTTGCGGGCATTTCGGTGGCCGGACGCACTCGGTTTGCATAAAGTTGAGATTTCAAATTTATGCAAATGAGATTCAGACGACCACAGAAATCAGTGTGAGCTGTGCAGGGAGTTCACCTCGTTGGTGTTGTTCTGTCTGAGCCTTAACTACAGTAGTTACGGCCTTCAGCATCCCACAATGCAACGGGAGAAGTCAAGTACAGAAACATGTTAAAGCTGTTTTCATTATTGTTTTCCAGACTCTGTTCCAGGTTAATCTGTGGCTGCCTGCTAACTCAGCCGCTAGCCATTAGCGTAGCCTTAGCTGCTGTGAGAGAAGCTAGCTTCCTGGTTTGTTTGTTCAGACATAGCCGCTAGCCGTTAGCGTAGCCTTAGCTGCTGTGAGAGAAGCTAACTTCCTGGTTTGTTGTTCAG
>NW_007578609.1:56162-61515 GCF_000690725.1 Stegastes partitus
TCAGAGAATAGACTGCCTCGGCTCGGTGTGGAACTCTGCACCCACCTGTACCCGCCTCCCCCTAGCTCCTCCCCCTCCCCAGGTAAATATATCCAGTATAAGACGAAGTCACCGACGGGGTGGCCCCCCCCAGCAGAGCCCCTGTGTCTCTATTCGACTGCAGGACAGCAGGCAGCAGGCATTTCATATCACGTTAGATTTCATTACTGTAGATGCGCTGACATGTCACAGAAATGTCTTAATATATGAATGTGATTCGTTTTCTTCTCTTCTCGCTCTGTGCTGTTGATTTCTCCACCTTTTTTTAATGATCTCTGTCTTGTATCATATATCTACTCTTTAGGTATATATGAATTTAAAGCACATGGAAGTTGCTCTGAAGTGTATTCCTCTATACAAGCCCCCCCGTCACGCCAGCCCCCCCTCTTTAGTGCAATGTACTGTTGTGGAAACCGCGTGGATGTATCGAGCAGCGGGCGCTCCGGTCGCGCCGTTCGATCCGATCGCTGTGAATAAGACGCTAGAATCATTTGCCGAGCTTCAGTCAGCGCCGCGGAAAGGCCGGGTGTGAGCTAGCATGTAGCGCGTAGCCCGCAGCCGGCGGCGGGTTCGTTCCAGCTTCGCATGTGTTTGAGAGAAGGCCGTACGTCGGAAAGTGGAACACTAGCATTGCCTTGAGGAAAGCTGCACACGAGTCCTCTACGGTCGGGGTTTCATGTCGTCCCGCTTCAAGTCCCGCCGAGGCTCACACAGAACGAACACGATCATCAGGCTTTAACTCCAACATTAAGAAAACACGCGTTTATCTTTGACATGCGAGGGCTGATCAAAAAGTTCACAGACTGCATAGACAAACAAATCTGTACCTGATTCGGTGATGCTCTGCTCCCAGGGCTCCTGCAACACCTGCCCAGCGACCTGGATGAGCTGAACACAACTCAATCTAATTTAAGGGAAGCTGGATGAGAAGCAGTGATTGATCCACATGCCACAGCTGAGCTGGTTTCTCTGAATGTCGTCCCTCAGACTCCTCAGGACGTTAAACTGCTGTCAAAAAGTTCAAAGGCTGCACCTGTACAAATCTAAAACTGCTCCTGATTTCAACCTGGCCACCTCCCTGTTGGGATGTTCTCCTCGTGCACTGATCCTCTGCTCCCAGGGCTCCTGTAGCGCCGTCAAACTGTCTGATCAGCTGAATGCCTCAAACAAAACCCCGGAGTTTCATTTAGGGGAAGCAAATTGCAAAAACACAACAAAGTGTTGCTCAGCGCATTGAAACGTCCACATGCCACAGTTCAGGTGGTTTCTCTGAATGTCGTCGCTCAACAAGTTCAACGACTGCCTATAAAGTCAACTACAGCTTTTTAATAACCTGTCTGATGACGTAGTCTCGTCGTGCAGCGGTGCTCTGCTCCCAGAGCTCCTGCAGCACCTGTAACACTCCCTGGAAGTCCTGCTCTGTCAAAGAGTCAAACTCAATCTGATAAGCTGAATGTTGTGATCAAAACCCTTCAGCTTCATTCCTGGTCAGAGGATGGAGTTGCACAGGTGGCAGGTGGGATGGATGAGGAGCAGTGACTGAATGTTCTCCCTCAGAAAGCTCAGCTCAGTCTGCGTTTAGGAAAATCTAAACCTAATTTGAATTTATTCCCAGTGATGTGTCTCCTTCCACCCGGACGTCCTCAATCTGAACCTCATACAACACAGACCAGCTTCATGTTGCTGTAAGTTCAGGAGATGTCGGGGTTCCTGCATCTCCAGCAGTCTGGACTCTTTGATCACGCCTCGTATTTGACTACAACTATGCAGAACCGGGCTGTTTGGGCTGCTCCTAGTGCACTTCTATAGCAACGTGAAGGAACTAAAACAGCAGAGGTGGTGTTCTCCTCTTACATTCCTATGATACTCAGTAATATAATAATAACCTAAAAGCTCCCGTCGTCGGGCCAGTCGTGCTTTGCATGTAACCACAGAACCGTAGGTAGAACGCACTGAGAAGGTCGGAACCGTCGGCTGGACTTCATGAGCGTGGACTTGTCTAAATGTTGCACTGAACCTTAATCTAGTAAACACGCTTTTATTTTGTAGGATTAGTTTTTGTTTATTTGTTGCTGGACCTCTTTTGTCGGATCGCTGCGTAAGAACCAAATCACGAGGCTGAATCTCAGACGTCAGCGCGATGGAATCAAAGGAACAAACAGCTGGAGGGATTCAGCCACATGCTCGCCAACTTCTGGTCACAGTGCCTCCTCCTCCACCTCCGGAAACGCCTCCCGTCCCCCCGCTAGCGGCTCACCTCCATCCCGTCACATAACGCCTACGTACACCGAGCTGCCTCTGACTTCAACACAACGCATGGCTTCCTGTACGACGGCGCCGCCGCGTCGTATCGCCTTACGTAGCTAACATCCTCATCGCTGTCCATGAAACCTAAAGGCTAGGCTAGGCTAGGCTAGGCTAGGCTAGCTGGACGAGCTAACTGAACTGAGTGTGTGTTCTGTTGGACTTCCAGCGCCGTTAGAACCCGGTGTGTGTCTGTGTGCAGCTCTGGAGTGTCGGCCGAGGCCGGCTGGCGGCGTCAATGGCGTTTGATCGAACAGACGGCGCCGCCAGCCGGGCCTCTCCGGACTCAGCAGCCCGCGGACGGTTCCTTTATCTGAGAATCAGTTCTGATCCCGTCTCATGTACCTCCGTTTGTTTCCATTGTGTTTTTTTAAGAGCTGTGTTGTTTTGATTTCTTTTGGTTTTTTACTCTGTTGATTCTGTAACTGACTGTAATTCAGTGTAAACACGTAAAATGAGTGAAATGACGTCATTTCAGTGAATCTGGAGGATTGATGTGAGAGGGGGGTCAAAATGAATGGTTTTATGTTTTGTACAGATTGATAAATTGTACAATTGTGTCTATATCTTAAGTTATCAGTTCATCTTAATAAAGCGCACCAGTCATAAACCTTTACAGGAGTGTGAGCTCACTGGTTTCACGTTTAGCCTGGAGACACGATGACCAGTCAGACTGCTGCTGGTGTTACATCTACATCTGTTCTTAGTGTTTAAATACCGTACGTTTGATGGCAGTTCTCTGCTCAGCACTTCATCAGGACATTATTTGATATTCTAGTGCTTCTCGTGTGATTATTCCAATTATAAATTAATATTCTGTTAATTGATTATTTCAGCTTTAATCAGAATATCTGCAGGACGCTGTCAGCAGTCATCCATCAGCCCAGTAAACCCAGAGCGGTTGATCTCTTTAAAGCTAGTTTTTAGTTCTTTGACACCCTGCTGGGCGGCTGAATGTACAATAATATAATAATTATGTCTTTTATACTTTATTTTAATATTCTAAGTTTGCAAAGCAGGTGAAGCTTTAAAACACCAGGTGGAGAACAAAGTAGAATATTTCCAACTATTTCCAGCATCACAGTTGTCCTGGAATAAATGCACGACGATGATTAAAACATACGACAGCGTTCGTTTTGTCTTGGTTTTACTCACGATGTTCTTCTTTCAGTCCTTCAGCTTTTAACTGCTTCTCTGTGGACGACTGAAGATCTGATGGCAGCAAAACAAAAGATGAACTTGTTTTGTTTTTAAAGCGACTCCAGGAGGTTTTAGAGAAACACAAACGTAGTTCATCACATCAACCAAACCCTAAATCTGACAATAAAACTTGTTCCTGGAGTTATTTGAACATTTTACAGCAGCAGGTTCTAATGAAAATACTTCATTTTACAGAACTCATAGTTTCCTGATACTTTACTGTTAATAAAGACGATTGGTTTCTGGAAAATGCTTTACATTTTAATTCCACTCCATTTAATCGTGTAAATTAAAATAATAATAAAAACAAGCAAACAGCACAATTTGACTTCTGTTTTAAAAATATTCTTTAGATTCAATAATTGTTTTTATTTTTTCCATTCCTTTGTTGTTATTACTACTATTAGTAAAAGTAATATTTTCTTTATTCTTTTATTTTTACGTATAAACACATGTTTTATTAAAGTACTCAGATGAACGTACTGAAGTGAACCAAGAAACCGACCAACTCGAATGATTTCACTAAAAAACGTAAAAAATAATCAGAGAAACTTTAACAATTCTGCAACACCTCCAGCAATTAAGTTAGTTTAAATAGATGAGCTTAGAGCTGAAATAATCAGTGAATATTCTTAATTAGCAGCATTTCTAATTATTTGTGAAGCAAAACTGCCAAAAATTCTCTGGTTACCGCTCGAACATTTGCTTCGCTTCCGTTTTTCTGTTTTCTATCTGCAGGTTTTGAACTAAAACACTTTAAAGATGCTTCCAACAAACTGTTTTGTGTATTTTTCACAGTTTCTGTACATTTTTCTACATAAAACATTTAATAGAGTCCCAGTTAGAAGAAACTTGACACATTTTCTGTGTTTATTTCTATATATTTGACTTTGATCAAAATACATTTTAATATATAGATATATATATTCTTTGATCAAAAAATCCAGGAAAAGTTTTGGGAAATTACAGATCAATTAGGAAACCAATGAGATTAAAGCTACACAATATTCTGCACACAGCAGGACAAGAAAATAATGTCCACACAGTTAAACGGACAGTTCAGAACCTCACTGAGAATTTGCACATTTTAAGGTTTTCTTCTGTGTCACAGAAATCCACTGACAGTTGTCTTTACGTTCATAAAACACTGCAAACAGCAGCAGCTAACAGCTAATTCAGCTTCATCGCTACAAATATCAGATGAAAAGGTCGGCAGCACCAACCTGTTCCCATCCAGGTCACTGACACTCAGGAGATGATTTCAGCCATAAAAATGACTCAGAACTGGAATAAAAAATTAAAGCCGCAAGCGGCGATGGACGGGTCCTCGCCCTACGCTTGTCGGCCTTCGCGCACGGCAGGACTGTGATCCGGCATGTCGAGTTTGGGGCAAATCGGAGCAAGTGTGGCCTAGTTAATTATTATGTATTTGGTCCTGATAAAAAAAAGTCATACTATAGCATGTCGTTTTTGGCAAAAATGGTCATGATTCAGAATGTCCTCAAAACGCATCAGGATGTAGTATATAGTGGAAATACTTCAATGCATGTCGTAGAAATCACCGCAGGAAAGTATTTCACAAAGAAAAGTCATTTTGAGTTTTGGCGTGAAATCAGAAAGTCATGCTACAGGACCGCTGCTATAGCTCACCTGGTTGAGCTGGTGTCCTATGTGTAGGGCTACAGTCCCAATGTGGAGGTCATGAGTTCAAATCCCGCTCATGACTTTTTCCCTATAGGGCCTTCTCCCATTCTTTTCCCTACTTTCCTTTCTCTCTCTCACTAACACGATCCAATAAAGGCACAAAGGC
>NW_007578609.1:65742-66755 GCF_000690725.1 Stegastes partitus
TTTTTTTTACAATAATCACCATATTAGCTTAGCATGGTGTGTCGTCTTTGACTTTAGGAAATTTGATCCACATTTTTCACTATTTTTTGACTTTTAGAGACCAAACAACTAAATGGTTTATCTTGAAAATAATCTACAGATAAATTTACAAAGAAAATAATTGCTGAATATAGAAAAAATCATTATATCAGTGTATGGAATTCATCAGGGAAGCATTTTGGGTCCTTTTCTATTTTATGTACATGCCTCTTTTGAAAATATGACCATTCATCATGTTTAGGCAGATTACACGTGATCGTATGTCTCAGTTTCATCACTTCTTTGCCTGCTTTTACAACCAGAAACAGAAAAAGTTATTAAAAACAGCAACCACGGTCTGCTGCTGCTTCACAATCACGACTCGACTCCCGCTGAGCTGTGACAACTTTATTCAGTTTAGGGCTGGAAACAAAAAACAACAAGCAGCACTGGACACGTCTACTGAAGCTCAAACTAGTATCTGGACCAAAGATGAAGGAACGACGTACAGGCAAGAGAAAGTCAGAGCAGATGGAGCTAAAGGAGAAACCAAACACATGGGAAAACATCTGATTGTCAACATGTCCTGTTATTGCTATTTGCCAAACTTGAACTTTCACGGCTGCTTCAGGAAGTAGTCAGACTCCAGAACACTTTGGACGGTCGTAAATATCGTTTTAAACGGACTAAACTGACTTTTTCCATTTTCTCGACAAGCTTTGCTTTGTCATTCTGCATTACTGAGTGTAGATTGATGGGAAGATGTGTATATTTTCCATTTTAAATTAAACCTACAACACTCCAGTGTCCAGAACACGTCTCAGTACTTTCTGTCAGCATGTTAACGGACCGGACCGGCATGTTACTGGAACATAAAGCAGGATCTCTAGTTTATATATTACATACAGTATACAACAGGAGGGATCATTATAAACCTGTGCAACATCATTTAAATGATTCAGAACTGTATCATCTCTAAATAATTACATGATTAC
>NW_007578609.1:67539-71671 GCF_000690725.1 Stegastes partitus
GTTTTGTGTCTCTTTGTGGTCGTTTTGGGTCTTTGTGGTCGTTTTGTGTCTTTGTGGTCGTTTTGTGTCTCTTTGTGGTCGTTTTGGGTCTCTTTGTGGTCGTTTTGGGTCTCTTTGTGGTCGTTTTGTGTCTCTTTGTGGTCGTTTTGTGTCTCTTTGTGGTCGTTTTGGGTCTCTTTGTGGTCGTTTTGTGTGTCTGAGGTTGTTCAGTGTGTTTCCTGGCCGGGTCGACCACAGCGTAGCACTGAGGTGGGTACTGTGGGCATTTTCAATACAGGAAACCTGAACTGGTAGTTTGTAATTAGACATCAGAGCAAATGTGCTGCTGTTCAACTTAGAAGTAATCTGATTACTGTCAGTTAAACTACAGTTTAGACTCATTCAGGTGATGCTGGACGTTTGTTGTACACTGTAGGAACAGCAGTGAGGAGGAGCTACACTGGAGACGTCTGCAGAAACCTGTCGGCCGTCTGACATGAAAATGTTCTGACCCCACGGCAACAAATAGGAGCCGTTTCCATGACGATAATCAGTTAGTGGTCTGTTCACAATAGGAGCCAAAAGGAGATCCGGGTGTTTGTGGCTGGAACTATGATATCTGGAGCAATCTTTGGCATGCATGTGTGTATTCAGCTCGACACAACGAAGGAAACTCACAATAAGAACCACTGGTGTACAGCAGGTGTACGGGGACACGGCACCGTCTACAGGACATAGAAAAGAGAGAATCTGGACCCGGCAGGACCCCCGAATATGTAAACTGGAAATAAGAAACGATGTGTAAAAATACCAGACTGGTACAGGTAGTGTAAATCTGCAGTCTGTGTGCGTTCCTGCAGGTTGTTTTCTCCATGAGCACCTTTTCTTCACCGTGTCCGAACCCTAATGCCCGCGAGGAGCTCCGGTACCGGACGGAGACCCACCAGCGAAGCCTCAGCCTCGTCTTTGGCTCCTCTTCTACAGCAAATTTACAGGAATAAGTGAGTTTTTTTTTTTCTTCTCCCGACGTCCTCGGATCTCCGTCTCCTGAGCTGGACGTACCTGAAAGAAGGTCCACCTGTGTGCATGTGTTCCTGTAGCTTCCCTCCACTGAGCCGGCGGAGGGAAGTTTACAGACAACACCAACATGTCGACTGTTCGGATACTGTACAGCGAGAAAATACCAACGGGCAGCAGCCTGAGCTCTGCACACGGAAATAAATTAGATCAGTCCGTCGTCCTGTGAACGTCCACCAGCACTCACGTCACACAGTCCACAGTCTGCTGGCTCTGGGTGAACTGGGAGCTCTGGGTGAACTGGGAGCTCTGGGGTTTAGAGCAGCGAGCTGGTGGGGCTGCCGGGCAGCGGGGGGCTCTGGCTGTGGGAGGGACTCGGACGGACCGGCAGCAGGTCGTAGTGACTCGGGATGTGGCTGTTCCTGGGCAGGTCGTACGGGTTCTGAGGGTAACCAGGAACCACCACGGTACCAGAACCCTGCACGATGCTGATGGTCGGCTCTGGAGGAGAGACAGATAAATAAATGTCAACACCGGAATCTGGAGATCAGCCCTCCATCAAAAATACACACAAACAACATCAGAACATCACAGACAAGACAAACAGAACACAGCTGTCAGTGTCCACAGGGTCCGACATCAACATGAGCTGAGAGGCTGATGGAGAAGGAAGTTCTTCCTCTAGAAGCAGAACCTTAAAGCTCCACTTAAGTCTGCTGCTGGTCACATGGACAAAGAAAAGGCCTTCTGGAGGAAAGTTCTGGTCAGATGGAACAAACACTGAGCAGAACCGTGTCTGGAGGAGAGAAGGTGAGGCCTTTAACCCCAAGAACACCAAACCTGCCATCAAGCATGGAGGTGGCAGCATCATGCTCTGGTTCTGTTCTGCTGCCAGTGGACCTGGAGCTTTACACAAAGTCAATGGACCAATGAAGAAGGAGGATCACCTCCAGGTTGTTCAGGAAAACCTGAAACCATCAGCAGAAGGTTGATCTTGGACACAGGTGGATGTTCCAACCAGACAATGAGCCCAAACACACATCAAAGTGGTGAAGAAATGGTTCCATGAGGCTGGAATGAAGGTTCTAGACTGGTCTCCCCAAAGTCCTGACTGGAACCATCCAGAACCTGTGGACTGATGAAGGAACAAGTCTGAGTCAGAAAGACGACAAGTTTAGTTGAACTGCAGCGGTTCTGTCCAGAGGAGTCAGAGATGGACCAGAAGCTGGTGGACGGAACCAGAAGAACCCGACTGAGGAGAACATGGACGTCTAACCAGATGTTAGATGTTCCACCATCATCAGTAGAAAGATGTTCCACCATGCTGGATGTATCTCCACCAACTGGCTCCTCTGTTCTCTGGTTCTGATCCATGCTGCATGTATTTATTGACCCAGTAGGTTGGATGTTCCTCTCGGTCTCTCTGAGGAAACGTACCCATGTCGTAGATGTTCTTGGTGGGCGCCGTGGTGCTGGTCGTGGTGGTGATGATGGCGGCGGCGGCCGAGCAGCAGTGCGTGGCGTGCTCGTGGCGAGCCGGCGACTTCATCTCCACGTAGCTGCTCTCCGAGTGCTTGCAGAGCGCCGGCGGGTCGTTGATGGTGGCGTAGGGGTTCTCGCTGTTCAGGGAGCAGGTGCTGGACAAGGAGCCCTTCATGTAGTCTGGAACCAACACAGAGCTTCAGGTTAACGTTCAGGAAACACTCACATCTGCTCCAAGAGGTGGAAACACAAGCAGGCTGCTCTTTGTTCCAGGTGAAGGTTAAAACTCTGCAGCTTTTATATAAAACATGCTTTTGTGTCATTTCTGAAAGATTTCCTGCAAACTGTGAATGAACGAACGAAACGGGCCGCCTGGGTATCACAACGGTTACCACGGCAACCGCATTCAACATCAGCAGAAGTGATCGTGGAGGAACCAGGAATCAGAAACGAGCTGCTGCTGTGACTCTGGATGAAATAATTCACATGTACAGGATTCAGCTGGTAAACTACGAGGCTGGAGTTTGTCAGAAATGCATGAAAAGTTTATTTAATACGCAAAGTTTCTATTTTATTCCCACATCATAAGAAGACAAAGGCCTGGAGTGTTGCTTTTGTGTTTGAATTTAGGTTTCTGACCATTTAAGAGTCACAGCTCTGACGAGTTCAGTGTTTAATGAAGCTCACTGGTTCAGTCAAACAGCTGGATTTAGAGCATCTGGCGGGACTACTTTCTGCAGCGGATGAATCTAGAGATAGTTTATAACAGCAGCAGCAATAGATCACAGTTTGTGTTCATGCGTTAGACAACAACAGGGTGCTGTGAGTAAAACACATTCAGCAGAACTTTCATGAGATTAGATGAAAAGAGAAAAACATTTGGAGAAGAAACACACGTTAGACGTCACAGGTTTGACCAACACTCAGGTTAGAGACAATCTGTGAAGCTGCAGGAGACACAGGAAGAGCATTCGGTTAATGTGGAGGAGAGGTTCATCCTCAGGGGAGAAGACACACAGAGGAGAGGTTCATCCTGCAGAGACACGGAACACAGGAATCAGCAGGAATCAGCAGGAATCAGCAGGAATCAGCAGGTTTCTTTGCTCCTCATGCAGCCCAGCGAGGCTCCGTGTTCACATCAACATGCTTCATGTGGGGAGCAGCAGGTTCAGCTTCAGGGGAAAAATCTGTGGTGGAGGTTCAGGCGCTTCACGGAGCGACGGGATTGGCTGGGAGGTGCTGAGGTCAGCGGTACCTCTGTAGCGAGGCTCCAGGTGGTAGCTGTAGCGCCGGTCGATGCAGTAGACTCCTGCAGAAACACCAGAACCAGGTGAGGAAGGAAAGAAACGACTCATGTACGTCCACCAACTGACTCCATCACTGTTATTACAACAAAGGTTTCTTCACTTTAAAGCTCTAACAGCTGTTTCCCGTCATTAGTTTCCTTCAGTAACCTGATAAATCTGCACACAGGTGGTAAATCTGGACTGACCCATGTCGCTGAGGTTACAGTAGGCTCCCCACTCCGGAGCGCTGTTCCTGTGGCGCTTCTTCACCTTCATCTGGGAAAGAAATCAGTTCAATAAGGGTGGAAAGTATTACATGGTGGCTCAAATAGTAATAAAAATGTTGAAAAAATGATTAAAAATAAGAA
>NW_007578609.1:72993-80654 GCF_000690725.1 Stegastes partitus
CTTCTACTTAATTCAAACATTTCTAATCTTTTTTTTTCTGTTGACTATTTTGCATTCTGTTATAAACCTACTCTGTAATACATCTGTTGTGGTTCTGGTTCTGGTTATGACCTGCCCATACATAAACCCGGTCCGGACCCACCTTGTTGGACCTCTTGTCCGGTTTGGCGTAGTGGGCCGAGTAGCTGCAGGGCCCCAGAGTTCTGTAGCTGGGGTTGGAGAAGCAGCTGCTGCCGGGCGACGAGTCGTCCGAGGAGAGGAGTCCGGAACACGGCAGCCCTGCTTCGACACCAGAACATTGACGGCTCGGCTTCACACTGAAACACTGAACAAACCTGTGGCTCTGTGGAGGGAAACGGTAAAGCAGCAGAACAACGAGCAGCGGTTACCTGACAGCGAGTAGTCGGTGGAGTTGATGTGCAGCGCCGGCGTGTAGCTGACGTTGGGCACGTGGTGGCCTTTCTCCCGCTGCCGGTACCGGAACCACACCACCAGGCCCAGCATGGCCACGATGAGCAGCAGCAAGAAGACGATGCCCAGGACGGCGCCGGCCGACTGCCGCTCCGACACCAGCGCCGGGCTGATCTTGGTGTACGGGTTGAGCTCCTCCATCATCAGGGCGGCTGCACGGGAAGGTTGGATTTAACTGATGGACACTGATCTGATAAACACACTTAATAAGATGTGATTCATGTTCATAAAAACGTTTTAAATACTAAAAACATGTTTAGAAATATTCATTCAAAATATTTTTTAAAGACAGATTTTTTTCTGATTATAAATAATATATTTTCTTATACATGCAAGTAAATTAATGAAAGAAGATGAATGAATATGATATAGAAAATAGAATAAATATTTCATTATAATCACTCATAAATGAATAAATATTATAAAATTGTGCTTAAAAATGTTTGCCAAAATAATTTGAAAGAAATATGAATAAAATGTGTAATAATGTTAATTAAATCCTTGATAATTACACAAAAAAGGCACAAAAATGTCCCAAAAATACGAATAAAAACTCCAAAAACTGTGTTTGAAAAATGTGAGAAGTGAAAGTGACATTTAAATTCATTCTCATCACTGATGTGTGTATTTTTGTTGATTTATTTTCTGTTCAGCTACATTTTATTTAGTGCTGAACAGCAGCAAGCCTCCCTCTGAGACGAAGCCTTAAACTATTAAACTACTATTTAATTATTACTATTATGATTTAAACTATTGTTTTAGAGCCTCTTTATGCAGAAAGTTTTGTTGCAGGAAACACAAACTAAAACTTGTGGAGTCCGTCTGAGACTCTTTGATCTGATGACGCTCAGCAGCTTCCAGCGTTGGATTCGCTTCACGTGAAGACTCGGATCAGAAGCTCCGTCGTCTCACCCTGATCGCAGCGGATCCCTTTGAAGCCGACGCTGCAGTAGCAGGTTCCCGTCACGTAGTCACAGGTGGCGTTGTTCATGCACTCGCAGAGCTGCTGGCAGCCGTAGCCGAACGTCCCGGCAGGACACTCTGGAGAAGGAAAAAGACTGATTTAGTACAAGCTGAGGACAGAAAAACAGCTCTAATGTGTGTAAACACTGACAGAAAAATGTTAATAAATGATATTATACCACTTTTATAAACAATAAAATGTCCAAAACTTCTGTCTGAAAAGTGTTCAGAAACAAAAATAATATTAAAAGTTGCTGAAAACAGATTATTGATTAAAAAAAGATCTGAAAAAAGAAAAACTGCTAAAGCATGCATAGATTGGTCTGAAAAATATGAATAAATGTCATAAAATACTAATAAAATGTTAAAAAGTCCAAATATTTTTAAAGAAATAAAAAAAAATATAGATGTGAATTAATATAATTTTAAAATCTCCTAAAATGTTAAAAAATTATAGAAAGTACGTATAAATGTTATTTTAATTGAATGAATATTATATGATGTTATTGTATGTATTATAGATCGATCCGAATATGAATAAAATAAAAAATGGATATACCAACAAGCAAATACTATTATAATATAAATTACATCATCATGCATAAATAAATAATACATAAAAATAAATATCGTTAAAGGGATTTCAATATGAATAAAAATAATATTAAAATATTTTGATTAAATATTAAGGAAAGGAGAATTATTCATAATTTTGGGGGGAAATATTTTTAAAATTCCAAATATAATCTATAATATAATCCATAATAACATTTCCTTAAACTTTAAAGAATTTTAAGAAAAACACATTATATATATATATTATATTATATATTCATATTTTAATATAATGAAACCACGTAAACGTCTGAGTGCGCTGGTGGATCGCTGCTGCTGGAGTTCTAACGACACCGTGGTGCGGGTCACTCACTGAGCTCACAGCTCTGTCCGATGAAGCCGGTTCTGCAGGAACACTGACCGCCGATGTGGTCGCAGTCGGCTCCGTTCTGGCAGCGACACACCTCAGCGCACTGAGAGCCGAAGAAACCCGTCGGACAACCTGCAGCACAAACACATCCAGAGTTTTCCTCCGTTCAGCAGTTTGTGAGATGATCCAACAAACTGGACGGCGCCAGAAGCAGCTTTCGTTGATCTGATCGGTCACAGCGGATCAGAACCAGTTTCCTTCAGCAGGATTAACACCAACGTCCTCTTTGTTCTCTGATGCAGCAACTCAGACACCAACTAAACTTTCTGCTGGTCAGCGGAGCTTCAGACAGTCGGCAGGTCTGACAGGAAGAGAAACTCACCTGGTCTCAGGTAAGTGTGGCGTTAGAGTCCTGATTTAAACTCATGTTTGGTCTGATGGAGACTAGAGGCTTCTCTGACCATGAGGCATTCAGGGAACATCTGGAAACTGCAACATGAACTGATGAATGTGAGGCGTTTAGGGAACATCTGGAAACTGCACCATCTATTTATGACTGTGACGCGTTCAGGGAACATCTGGAAACTGCAGCATCTGTTCATGACTGTGACGCGTTCAGGGAACATCTGGAAACTGCAGCATCTGTTTATGACTGTGAGGCGTTTAGGGAACATCTGGAAACTGCAGCTTTATTTCCTTTTTTTTTCTGTACTTTAATGTTAATTTCTTGTTTTAATTTTGCTCAAACTTCACCAGAAGAGTTGGGATGAATAAAACACTTGTTCTAAAAACGTTCTGAGAAAGTTCTACTCATGTTTTTAGCTGGAAGTTGTTTTTCAGTTCCCAGAATGTTTGTCTTGAAGTTCACTAAAGACATTCGTCTAAAAACATTTTCTGAATCTGAGTTCTTCTTTGTTATCAGGGAACATTGCAGGAATGTTTTAAAGAAGACTGCTCTACCACGCTACGTAATCTGAGGCCTTAATAACATCTTAAAAACCTTTTTGTAACGTTGGTGAGAGTTTTGTCAGTATTATCCTCTGAATGCTGCGATTAAAACCTCACGGTAACGTTTGACCTCACAGGAACTTTATTGGAAACGTGGAAAACCCTTAAATTATTCTGTGCGCTTTAGGTGAGAACGTTTCCTTTAGAACATTATTAGAACCTGTAGGTAACGTTGTGGGAATGCTCCCTGTCTGCTGGGTAAAAGGCTTGTTGTGTTTCATGTTCCTGCCACTAGATGGAGCTGCAGGTTTGAGGTTTGAAAGCAGGAGAACTCTGAGTGCACAAGTGATGTGCAGCCACAGTGTGTATCAGTGTGTGTGTGTGTGTGTGTGTGTGTGTGTGTGTGTTGCGTTGTCGTACGCTGCGTGCAGTACAGTCCGGTCCATCCGGCGCTGCAGCTGCACTCCCCGTCCGTGGCGCTGCACTGGGCCCCGTTGTGACAGTTGCATGTGTGGATGCAGTCGGGACCCCACGAGCCCTGAGGACACGCTGACCACGACACAAACACACAGTTAGAGCTACGACTACACAACCGGACACACAACCTGTTCAACCTGCAGTGGAAGCTCTGGTCAGAGTCGATCAGGACAGAGACGGCCCGATCGAGTCTTCAGTCCCGACCTGACACCAGTCTGCTCGTCTTTAGTATTCTGCCAATACAGCGCACACTTTTAAAGGCATTCAAGTTATTAAAATGAAGCCGGTGTAAACGTTTGACAGCTGAGTCAGTGCATTCCTGCCTCCAGTCTGGTCCTTAACGTTCTGTTGGTGGAACCTTGTCGTACAGCTCCAGTAGAACCCTGTCTACATGTAGCGTTAGAGGGGAGGAACCTGAATCCTCTACATGATGTCAGTAAACGTATCGCAGACCAGCTGTAGTACCTGGTTGTTCCACCAGGTGGAGCCTCTCACTGTTTAACCCTGTAGAGACCAGACTACAGCTCATGGTGGCAGCAGAGAGCATTGTGGGAGTTTAGCAGCAAGTTTGAATGCGACAAGTCTGGAGTCGTTTCAGATCATTTTTAAGTAATTCTGGACAAGTTTCGAGTCATTTTAGACTAAATTTTGGTTTGAGGACATTTTGGTGAAGTTTTTTTCAGTTTTAGCTGTATGGTAGCGCAAGATAGCATTGTGGCAGTTTAGATAGCAAGTTTGGATGCGACAAGTTTTGAGTCATTTTGGACCATTTTTAAATAATTCTGGATCAGAAAAAGTGGAACCACGTGTTACCTCCAAAGGGAAGCTTTCATTTCTAGTGAACGGACGCTAGAAGAAAACTCACTATGTACAATTTCAGGAGGAGGAAACCTCTAAAAACTCAACTTGTTACTTATGAAGTTCTATTTGGATGGAATAAACCTTTAAAACTATAAATATTTAGACAGAAGACAGTATTTTCACTGGAACAAACGTTTTAACCTGTAAGCATCTGGACAGAGAGTCGTATTTTGGCCAGAACAGATCTTGAATCTTGTGAAATAAAGCTTTAAACCATGAGTACTTGGGCAGAATGTCGTATTTAGGCTACAATAAACCCTTTAAACTATAATTTAATAGTCAAAAAGTACTATTTGGGGGAAATGCACCTTAAAAATGACAAGTACTTGGACAGAAAGTAGTAACTGGGTGGAATCAACCTTTAAAGCTACAAGCGTTTAGACAGAAAGTAATATTTCGGTGGAACAGACGTTTAAAACTATAGGTCTAGTTCAGTAGGGGGCGCTGTTTCGACTAGCAACAGTCCTACAGCTGTGCTGACTGTTGGTTGATGACGCTGACAGTTATTGATTATTTCAACCTGTTCTGGACCGTTCTGACGCCTGTGAGACGTAAACTAAGAGTCGGACTGAAGACCCGATCAGCTCCAGCGTCTCCATCAGGACGTCTGGACTGTGGTTCAGGTAAAGCTGAGGGCTGAGTGACGGTTCTTTGGTTCCTACGTTTGGAGCAGTCGTCTCCCAGCCAGCCGGGGAAGCACTGACAGGATCCATCGATCGGGTTACAGGTTCCGTTGTTGGTGCACAAACACGACTCGCTGCACGATTTACCGAACTTCCCCCCAGGACACACTGTGGAGACACAAACACAACGGGTCAGCTGGTTTAGGACGGGTTTAGGACTGGTTTCACTGCTGCAGGACGGGTTTAACTGGTTTAGGACTAGTTTAGGAATGGCTTCAGTATTTAGAACTGGTTTAGGACTGATATCATAAATTTACGACTGGTGTCACTGGTTTATAACTGGTTCAAGACTGGTTTCACTGGTTTAGAACAGGTTTAGGACTGGTTTCACTGGTTTAGGACTTGTTTAGAACTGGTTTAGGACTGGTTTAGAACAGGTTTAGGACTGGTTTCACTGGTTTAGGACTGGTTTCGGACTGGTTTGAAACATGTTTCTGAGGTGATTTTGGGCTCATGTTGGACTTTGCTTTGGTTTCAGGCGATGACTTACTTTTGAACAGTTTTTAAACTCGGCTTTTGACTGGTTCTGGTTCTGTTTCAGTTTCAGATTTGGGTTTGCACAGGTTTTGGCTTGATTGTGGACTACTGTTTAATATGGTTTTGGACCAGTTTGGTAGAGCTTTTTAAATTGGTTTTGGATCAGTTTTATTTGAATTTGTATTCGCACATGTTTCTGGCCTGGTTTCTGACTTGGTTCTGAACTTGGTTTGGGTTTGGTTTTGGATGTGATTGTGGTCTAGTTTTTTACTTTTGCACACCTGTGAAAAAAAGGCTTTAAAATATTTCTTTGAATAAATTTATATTCAAATTGTGTTTGAACATAAACAGTCTGAAACTAGTTCTGGATTTATTTTGGATTTATTTTGTTTTCAGACCCAGTTTTGTTGTGGTTTGGGTTCAGGTTCTGAGCTCAAACTTTAAATGTCTCTTTGCATAAAAACACGAACCGTGTGTGAAGTGAAAGCTAAAGTCTGACTCATCGTTTTGTTCTGATCTGGAGCTTAAAAGCTGAAAGCAGAAAATGTGATGATGTTCACTCTGAAGACGTCCGGTTGCATTTTACAAACACTGAAACAGTGAAAACCAAATCTTTATTTTGTGATTCGTTAAACTCCGGAGGTGAAGGAGGCGACGACTCCGAGCAGGAACCTACATGTAAAAGGAACAAACTGGAGAAAAGATGAAAAAGACAGAAGACAATGAAAAGTGATTTGAGTCAACAGGAATCATCTGCTGTTATCTTCTCTCTCAGCTTATCTGCTGTTTGATGGAACTCAGGTTTCAGTTGTTGAACATCGTTTTGTGCGTCTTTGAAACGAAGCTGCTGCCAGAAATGAATCGTCGCCGCTGATTGTTTCTGACGCGATAAGCTCAGAAAACAGCAAAAGCATCGGACGCCTGAAAACGTCTTTATTCTGTTTCACATCGTCTCTGCAGCTCCTGTTGCTTCAGGACGCAATATCCCTCTTTTTTTTTTTTTTTTACTCTTATTCCACTAAATGTAGTTACGCTAATAAAATATTGAGACACAGATACTGTAGCGTCTGACAAGCCTGATAATATATTAATGCGCTCCTGGCTTTTTTGATTATTGCCAATTAACATGAGCGGGAACACTGCGAGGGAGGCTTCAGCTGGGATTTGTGGGATGATTAAGTTAAAGGAGAGTGTTTATACGACTTCATATGGAGTCAGCGCCGCTCCCTGAACGCGACAAACACCAGCAGAACCTGGATGTTCTGCTCTGGCACCGAGCTTGACCCCAAACTTTAAAGAGTTTCTTCCATTAACTGTGTTTATTTGCTGCTGCTAATGCCTCGGCAGCAGATAAATACATTATACATACATGAGGCGTGTAGATATTCATTATTTATACATTACTGCTCCCCGCTCATTTGCATTTTACTACATTCTCCACCTGTTGCTCTGAATATAATACGTGCATTAGGCCGTTGTGTTGCAGCCATTAGCCGGAGGAGGAAAACCCAGAAGGGATCTTTTTTTGCTGTGAATACGAGCCGGTAAACATCTTTAATGAATCCTCCACTTACGTAAGAGTTGCTGCTGTTTGACTGTAAAGTTCAGATCAAAGACCACGACGGACACGTGACGCAGATCAGGAGATAATTAAGAGGACGGGGATTGTTCTGTTTCCCTGGTGATGCTGGTCGTCTTTTAGCTTCTTTAAACGGAGGTGATGGCCCTCCTCTGCTCTACGCCTCGGTCCAGCCTGAAATGTCTGGAGGCTTTGTTTGCTTCTGCCTCGTATGAAGTCCTGCAGAACAACATGAGGACGGAGAGAGACCTCAGAGACGTCTTCTGTCAGCAGGACT
>NW_007578609.1:81592-88197 GCF_000690725.1 Stegastes partitus
TCTAAAGTAACTCATCTGATTCCAGACTGACCCACAAACTGTTGAAAGTTACTTGAAACTTGGATTTAAGTCATTTTTTTCAGGTTTTCACTGAATGTTGGATCACAATGAGTCCATTTTAAAGTCAATTTTAAGTCAGTTTTGAGGAATTATCATCATTTTTGATGCTTAGATTTGGTCCAATTGTAAACACAGGTCACAGGTGATGCATTCAAAGACTGTGGGAAAGTTGAAAATCACAAATGATGCGTTCTGTAAAATAAAAGTTAAAATGATTTACAATTTTAAACTAATTATTTAGAAGAAAATATCTGTAAAATGATGCATTTTTTTGCAGTTTTAAATACAGCAAAAAAGAAGAATAAATGAACATGTGTAAATATACAGAATTTGGATGTAAAACTGTATTTATAGTTTTAAACAGTTTTTTGAGAATTTGCATTTAAATGTATGCAGTTTTTCTGTGATTTCACTGATTTAAATCAGTAATTTAACAAAACAGGGAACACGTGTAGAAAAACATATATATATATAAAAGAAATGACATTTTTTGGGTTTATTGTTTTTTACAGTGTAGATTAAAATGATTTATTAAGAACAAAGGAGCGACGAAAGGTGTCTGAAAATGACTTTTAAATAAAAACAAACATATAAGATATAATTTCAGATGTGGTTTCTGTGATTTTTTTGGGATGAATTTCACTTAAAAATTAAAAGCAGTCAGAGTCCTGATTTGTCTTTGCTGCCCATAAATAAAACATTGGCTCTTTACATTTTATTTTTGTGTGATTTCCTGGACAGAAAGTTTGAACAGAGCACGACGTGTTCTTCATATGCAAATCTGAGCGCGTTCCACTTGAGAAACAAATCTGATTTCTTCATTAAAGCGGTAAAAAAGCCTTTTTAGTTCCCGTTAATGGTCGTCTCCTTCACACACAATGAGCTGTTTTCTTTGGAGCTCCAGCGAAGCCTCCGAGAGTTTAACAGTCAATAACATCGTTAGCTGCTGCAGATCCAGAAGGATGAAGGGATGGAGCTCTGGAGGCGAACCGGACCTCTGATTTATCAGGACTCAGCCAGTTATCTACGAGCTGCTCAGAGCTGCAGCGGCCAGCAGAATGGCTAATGTAGGACAGGCCAGAACTAAGGCCGCTTCATGTTTAATGATGATGAATATTTCACAACACACTCCGCCACCGTCTCTATTTAAAAGTCGGCTTGGCAGCGGACCTTGGGCCGACTGCCTTCACCGGAGAATTAACACCTGTTTAACCTGCAGAGGAGCCCAAACTGAAATACTGATGTGCACAAAGATTATTCAGACAGAATGAAAAGGTTGGAGGAGGAGGACAAAGGGACAGAAGGAGCTCAAGGTCGCCGCTTTTTCATCATCACCTGCGATTCTGCAGAAACGCAGACGTTCAAGGACCGCGTGGCTCCAACCTGAAGCTAATGGGAGACGTCAAGTAAAACAACCGGCTGTGATCGTGAAGATGTCAAGAGGCCGGGTGCAGTGAATGAACTCAATACGAGTTCTGCTCGGTTCTGACCCGACTGACTCTCCAGTACGTGGAGCCTCCATTATTCATGGTGTTGGTGACGCCTGTGGACGCTCAGAACAAGTCGGTTTCAGGGTCTTTTCAATTTCTGTGAAATGAATAATCAAAGAAATTCAACTCCTTTGTGGTTTTTGTAGTTTTAACTGTGTCATCCTGCACAGAAGATAAAAACATCACCAAAAATAACCCGTTTGTTCTGAACGGATTCTGTAAAAAGCTAAAAAACCTGAACTCCTCTGGGCCAGTGTGTCGCCATGATGGACTCAACTGACAGTCAGGGGACAAAAAGTCAGACTTCTGTTGAAACACTTCCTGCAGACTGAGAGGAGAATCCAACCTACTGGATCAATAAGTAAATGCAGCACGGATCAGAACCAGAGAACAGAGGAGCCAGTTGGTGGAGATACATCCAGCATGGTGGAACATCTTTCTACTGATGATGATGGAACATCTTTCTACTGATGATGATGGAACATCTTTCTACTGATGATGGTGGAACATCTTTCTACATCTGATGGTGGAACATCTTCCTACATCTGATGGTGGAACATCTTTCTACTGATGATGAGCAGAGAGGAAAAGTCTGGAGACATGGAGATGGTTCAAGATCTGCAGGATGTGGAGACGACTTTAGTTCCAGTGTTGGTTAAACCTGTGGACTCTTCTGTCTGGTCTCCATCGTTCTGAGTCCTGCTGACAGAAGACGTCTCTGGGTTCTCTCTCCTCCTTCATGTTCTGGTTCCACAGAGCTGCAGGACTTTAAGATGAAACATGAACCTCAGTGAGGAAACATGAGGCAGGTGATCAACAAAACACCCAGAATCTGCTGCTTGTAGTTCAGAGGGTTAAATCTGCCCCATTTCTCTGATGTAACCTTGATCATAATGTCATCGAGGTTGTCTCGACTTGAAGGCTGCAGATTGATGGAAACCTTAAATTACAAACTAAGAGCAGCGAGTTTGACAGACGGCCATTTATCAGGCAGAGAGGAGGGAGGGTGGCGGCTTTTCCCTCTTTGAAAGGTGAAAAAAAAACAAGTCTGTCATTAAACACAGATGCAGCGAGACGTGCAGGTGACATGAAAACCATCAGTCGGGACGATACAAGAACATGTCCAAGTCCCTGAACAAAATCCATCATTAAGACATGGAAGGAATATGACAAATCTGGACTAGAGTTCACCAGAACACATGTGGAGACTCTGAAGTCACCTGGAAGAAGGTTCTCTGGTCTGAGGAGACCAGAATGGAGCTTTTTGTTCTTCAAGGAACGTTCCCTGAAGGTTTCTGTCTGCTGGGTGTCTAGTAAATCTTTACGATCCACATTTGAGATCCACTGACTGTGTTTAATAATTAAAAGGTGCATGTCCTTCTATCAGACCAACACAACAAAGACAAAACATGAAGTCAGCTGCATGTTGTGGATCTGGAACATTTCTGATTTATCTGAGAAACCAGAGAAAATAATCTACTTAATGTAAAAACCAACTCAGACTCTGTGGTAAAGTTACCAGTGATGCTCTGTTGGGTTTACACTTCCTGCTGCTAATTCTAGTTTCTGGCTCCAGAAAAGCATCAGGTTTGTGAAGCATGGTGGTGGCAGCATCATGCTGGTCAAACAGTCGCTGCTGAGTGGAGACGCAGACATTTAAATGAACACAGTGTGAAGCTGTGCAGCAGCATTCTGTCAGACTGACCCGTCCAGATGTTGTTAACAGTTTCTATCATGTGTTTAGTGCAGCAGGACTGACCTTGGTTGCAGAGCGACCCGAAGAAGCCGGACAGACACTCGCAGCGGCCGGAGACGTGGTGACACGGGCCGTCGCTGTGGACGCACTGAGGACAGGACTGGCTGCAGCGCTGGCCGAAGAAACCTGGAGAGCAGGCTGCAGGAGACAGCGTGTTAGTGTTAGTAATGGATTCGTCCTACAGAGGAGCAGCCAGTCCATTAGCGGGTTTCCTCCTCTTGGCTCTGTTAGCTCCACCGTGTGTTTCCTGCAGCACCGATCCTCCCTCATACGTCTTCCTAAAGCTTTTAATTTGCTTTAATTGATGTTGGTCTAAGTGGGGAGACAACCTGCGCTGCTGCTCTGCTGCTCCCCAACGCTACAGGATTTTACTAATTAAGATAATTGCCTAAACTGTGAACCGGGAGGCCTGAGACGCAGCGAGGAAGGAAGCAGACGAGCGCCGCCGCCGCATCGGCAGGAAACTCTGGTTCTGTTCAACAAGTCGCCTCAGACCTCAGCGTCTAACTCCTGATTTCAAAATGAATCCGTCTTCATCTCAGTTCTGCTGCTGATCGGCAAACACATAAAACATGAAAACTTTCCACCTCAGGTATTTTCTAATTAACCAGAGATGAGACATAAAACCTGCAGGTTCAGGATGTTTGACTTCATAAAGCCACAGGTTTGATTGTTTCAGGGGTTAAATGTTCCTCTGAGGTGTCGTGATTCTGTTTTTAATTCACCTATTAATGATTTTATACTTTATTCTCCCTAAAAACTCAAATATGACAAAAGGAGAATTAACTCTGAACCCAAAAACCCAGCAGCAGCTCTAGAAGACATGCTGATATATTTCCTAAGTTACCAAAATGTTTTTCAGATCGGTTGGTTCAGACGGTGGATGGATGTCCAGGATTCTTTGGTTCTGAATTGGACGAAGGCGAAACGTCTTTAAGAACCAAAAACAAACGTCCAGCTGCTTTTAACTGAAGTTACTCAGATCACAGAAACATCTTCAGTGCAGAACGACACCAATCAGGAAGAAAAGTTGGATTTCTTTGATGATTCATTCGACAAACAAAAAAAAACAACCTGGAATCAACCTGTTCAAAATCATTAAAGAGCCCAGAGGTGTCACCAACATCTGGAAGCCACTGTGGCTCCACATACGATAGAAACATAAACACAGTCATGACCCGATAATCGACCCTTAACAATCCTAAACCTGCTATCCGACAGGTTCTTTGGAAAAGCCAACAGAACCCATAAAAACAGCCTTAACATAGCGACAGCTTTGGATTGTGACTCCGACATGACATTTAATGTCACCAATCAGGATGACGGCGTATTATCTGACTGAACAATCCCACAGATTGGCTACGTTCACACTGCAGGACTTGATGCTCAATGAGGATTTCTTTGTGACTTCCTTCACGTTTCCAGTTCAATGCGACTTGTATGTGATCTGCTGTGTGAACTTCATACGACCCAAAAGTGTCCCGCATGTGCAGAAGAGGACACGACGACGTCACACGCAGCGAGCGTGCTCAGTGTTTATGGAAGTAAACATGGATGGTAACGGTGGAGCGTATCTGCCACTCCCCCACCGCCACCGATGGAGGAAACAGAAGTGTGAGCGCTAACTAAACTAGCATCAGCAGCCAAGTACTGCCTGTGTGTTCTGGACACTTCCACCCCGTCAGAGCGCTGCCCCGGGGTGGAAGTGTCCCCCGACCGCAACGAATGTTCTGATATTCATCATTAATTGGGCCTGAATATCCAGAGAGCAGAAAGTTCTACTGGGACCAGCCCTACTAGTTATTATAACAACTATGAACAATAATGAACAACTAATGAACCTTCCAGCATCAAGCCCTCCTCGTATCTGGACCTCCGTCTGGACAATCCCACAGCCTTGATATCTGACATAGAAGAAGGTTTTACATTTAGTGTCATCGAGTCACGACTGTACGTCTATTTCTAACTAACTTCCTCTCTGCTCTGTATGAACACTGTCTGCAGTTCAGCTGAGTCGTGCTACGGATGCTGCAGCTGATCGATTGAAGGCTTTTGAGCTGCAGGAGCAAAGAAGAAGAAGATTTAGTTTTTACAGAATCTGCTTAAACACTTGATTTTTTCCCATTTTTTTAAAATAAAGGCAATAAAAGAATTTAGATCAAACATTATTTGACTTGGTTTCGTGTCTGCGTGTCACAGACGAGCAGCACCAAGGAGCTGTTAGAGATCCAGCTGAAGACGTCCTGTCTGGGGTTCTGAGGGTCAGTAGCCTGTAGCTGCTGTGTTTCATCTGGGGTTACCTCTCCTGCAGCTGCTGCCTCGGTAACCAGGTGCGCAGACGCAGGTGCCGTCCTCAGGTGAGCAGGAGCCTCCGTTCTCGCAGGTACAGCTGTACGAGCAGTTGGGTCCCCAGCGGCCCTCCGGACAGACGCCGTCACAGTGGACGCCTGCAACACAAGAACCAGAACCAGAGTCAGACGGCTGCTGCTGCTGCAGGCGTGAAGCTGAAGTCTGAAGAACGAAACGACGACGACGACGACAGGTGAGATCAGGAAGTATCAGCAAACAGCACCGAGGAGGAGGAAGTATGAAGAGGATGTTCAGTTCCTCTAAAGTCACCCGTCTGGTGAAGGAGGAGGCTGGTGGCAATGATTCTACTGACAGGTAGTAATAATAATAATAATAATAATAAGGTCAGTTTGTTTCTTTCTGATCATTTCATGTCTCGTTTTGGTTGTTTTGAGTCTGAAATAATCAATAAATAAATGACTGACGGATGCTGAATGAGCATCTGTAGCATCCTGACCTGCGTCCTCTCTCTACGTGAAACCGGATCGGGCTGAAGCTGGAGCTGATCGGATCAGAAACAACAAACATTTTGTGCAGAAACGTCTAAATTTCCAGATTCTGCTCGAGACTTTCTGCCTTTTAATCCGCTGCCGAAGTGTCTCCGTCTTTCATCAGTCTTGCATGTGTGTGTGTGTGTGTGTGTTGGTCGGTTTGCAGATCGGATCAGAACCCTGCTGCTCACCGGGGACAGCGAGCAGAACCCAGGAGACCCACATTCACCGCTGCAGCTCTAAATATAGCAGGAGGGAGTCAGAGCCGCAGAAACAGAGCAGCTCATTAGAAAGTTCCTTTGACTCCGAATATGAAGAACCGCAGAGCCGGTACCGCTCCATTAATAACGGACCTCCGGAACCAGACGCTGGGACGACGAGACGAAGGAGGGAACCAGAACACCAAAGATCCAGTCACAGTGAAAACACCTCCAACACACAGGACACGTGGTCACTGGT
>NW_007578609.1:89685-113032 GCF_000690725.1 Stegastes partitus
TCAAGATAAAATGTTAAAGACAAAAAAAAAAAACTTAAAAAAATACAGATTTTTGATCTGGACATTATTTACTGTTTGGTCTTTAAAAAAATGTAACATCTAAATTATTATACATATTATTATACATATAATGTTTTCTGTGATGTCAATTAATTATATAAATATTAAATTGTAAAAATGCTGATATGTTTTGCTGATTTAAATACAGTGACATTTTTTGTTATTTAACAGCAAATTTAATGTAAAAAATAGAAATCTGCTGATATTTAAATGTGTATATTATTGTGAAAAACTGAAAATGTTCTGTTGTGTAAAAATAAACGGATATTTAACCATATTGCAGTAAATCTAAAGTGAACGATGACATTTTGCTGCTATTTAACATCCTGTAGAGACAAACTGAACAGTCTCTGGTGTTAAATGTGTAAATCTGTGACGTATGCCGGGTTGTTCATGGAGGGAACGTCTCAGATTCACCTCCAGATCATAAAAAACTAAACCACATAAGAACCAAACAGACTCCACACAGTTCATCATAACATAAAACCTGCAGTGAGTTTTCCTCACATTTAACCAGAAATGTGACGGAGAACACGAATGAAACACTGATGTGACGTCTGGATGCTTCCAGAAAACCAGCAGCTGCAGCTTTAAGGAAACCGAGACAATTAGTGAAAGTCTGATTTAAGTTTATGGAGGAATCACGGCGGAACAGGAAGTTCTCTAACGAGCGTCTGGAGCAGGAAACACCAAGGATTCACTGGAGACTGACAGAAAACAACGTGTTTCCTCTTTATAAGCTCTGAACAGCCTGTCAGCGGCTCCACTCATGCTTCCTGTTCTTCTTCATATGTTGAGCTCTTATTTTGAAAACCTCTCCTGACACTTCCCATTCATCTGTCTCTGAGTCACTCTGCCGGCCTCCTGAACTTCTGACTGACTGTTTCCGACTTTCGGCCTCTCTGACCTCCGACCCTCCAGATGTCAGAACTCACCGGTCCAACCGGCCTGGCAGCGGCAGAACCCGGTCACCGGGTCGCAGCCATCCGAGTTCAGGCAGTCGCATCGCTCTCTGCAGTCCAGTCCGTAGGATCCCTCCTGACCAGACAGAACAACGACAAGAGCATCTGTCAGCAGTAGTCAAAGGTTTCATACAGACATATTTATCTTCACGTTATTTTGACGTTTTCAGGTTTACGATTTGTTCAGACTGTAAACTTTATAAACTTAAATATTACAGATGTTTGAATCGTTTCACCGTCTTCACTTCATAATAACAGATTTATTCATTTATTTGTTTTTCCTTTCTATATTTGTGCACACTGTTTATTTTTATTTCAACATTACAGATGAATTTATTTTTAATGTTGCAGACGATAGTTTTTCGTATAATTTTAACAATATTTTTCTACATTTTGTGACTGTTTACACCGCGCATCATTTTTTTAAACATTAAATCAGTTTTCAGTCCATTTTAGTTGTTCTGTGAACAGTTCTCGTGTCTCATACGGTTTATATTCAGTGTTGTTCTGTTTAAACCTCGTTAACCTGCGGTGACGCGTCGCTGCGACTCGTTTTCGTGCCTGACTGAAGGACAAACATGAATAACTTCCACCCACCGGACAGGGCACGTCGCAGAACTCCTCCCTCCACCCCGGCGAGCAGCTGCAGGTCCCGTTTGCCGGATCGCAGGCGGCTTCGTTGCTGCACTGACACGTCTGGTTGCAGCCGAGGCCCCAGGTGCCGCTGGAGCAGGGGATGGAGCAGTCGACGCCCTGCCAGCCTGCGAGCAGGGAGACAAAACCCACGGGGTCAGTTCACCTGACAGGTGACACAGCTGCTTCATTACAGTGGAGATGTTCAGACATGAATTATAAATGAACTCATTAAAACACAAAGAGACGCGATACAGTCTGTGTTATTTAAACCAGATCAGACGAACAGGAAGTGATGAAGAATGAAAACGATCGATCAGCTGCTTCCTCAGAACAACATGAACGGAGTCATTTTAAGCATCAATCAGCTGATTTCCTGCGTTCTCATGGATGCTTTTTTATACCAATTTATTCTTTTTCTGCATCAAATCTCTTCATTTATAAATAAGGAAACACAAACTGCAGATTTAGTCATAATCATAAAAAAAAATGTTAAACTCTGAAAATAAATCTCATCCTTTATCATTTATATATCAAATGTATTCATATATCAATGTAATGAACTGATATTTATGTAAATTATTAATATATCTTTTCAAAATGTCATTCTGTCTCCACGTTTTCTACTTTTTTTATTTGTAATTTTAATGTTTTTTTTGGTTCTTAACGTAGAAAATCCAGCGATGACGTCAAAAACCTGATTCTAGATTTACATCAGTGAATAATTAGCATTTTATAAACACACACACACACACACGTTTATGATTTAAACAATTTTTAAAAATGCAGTTTCTGAGCTTCGTTTGAATATAAACCTTCACAATGTTTATTTTTGTTCTTAACAAGCAGAAAATGACATCAAAACTGATTCTACGTCTTTATCTATATCACATGTTTAATATCTAATTTAATCACATTTTTAGTTTAATTTTATAGCTTCATCTGTAATTTTTCCTGTTTTTTTTTCTTTAATTTGGTTCCTAACGTGCACAACTAACGAGCTGATGAGTTTTCCTCTAATGAAGAACGAATGTTTGATCCGTATTTGACGTGAGTCTGAATTATGTTTAATTATCTTCCTGATTTGTGGCGTTAATCCTGCACAAATGTTGATCCGGTTTCCAAACACAACTTAAACGCTGAACTTTTCCTCCTCAGAACAAAGAGCTGCTCTGTTCGGGCTTTAATTACCTGAGATCCCAACGAGCTTCGGCCGCATTAATATTTAAAGGCGCTGATATTGAGAGATATTAAGCGAAGCCGAGAACAAAACACGGAACGAGGAAAAGTTCTGCAGACGCAGAGCAAATCTGGAGGAAGAGTTCAGACCGTTTACTGGAGTAGAAGTACTAATACTGCACCAGGAAGTACTGTGGTAGTACAAGTACAAGCCCTGGATACACAGTAGGTTCAGTGTCAACGACCAAAGTAGAAAAAATAAGTTATGAATTAATCTGACAAGTTAAATATTGTGATTAAAACTCTGTGATGCTATTTATGGTGTAAATTTAAATATTAGGCATAAAAACCCTCCAGAAAATTAAATATAACCCAACTTTACTTTAATATTAACACTCAGACTTTACAGCTCTATTTATTATCGATATTATATTTTTTTAAAAAAAACAAAAAACAACAAATTGGACAATTACATTTTTATTTAATTTTACAATATTTGTATTTTACTCAATTTATTTATTTATTTATTTTTACAATATTTCACAACTTTATTTTATTTAGTTTTTCTCATTTAATTTATTTAATTTTATTTTTTAACTTATTTTATTTATTTTTTTTATCATTTAATTTGTTATCATTTCTTTTTATTTTTAATTTTATCATTATTATTTTATTAAATAATTTGGAGGAAAAGTAACAAATCTTTGCATTTGTGAAGCTTCAACCATAAAATATGTTTAAAAATCATCACGCTGCCACTTCGTTTACTGTTTCTGACATTTTCTTTATTGTTCCAAGTTGGCTGCTTATTTAACACTTTTCATGTGTTTTGGTCACAAAAATCTGAATCTAACGCTCTCAGATAAAAGTGTATATATATTGAATATTTCCCTTTGAGTTGTAATAAAGTAAAAGTACTCGAGTAAATGTAAATAACTGTCCAAGAGCTTCACTGGAGAGTTCAGAAGAAGGTTTGGATCACAGAAGCTTCATGAAACGTCTAAAAACAGCTGAAACTCACGGTAACAGTGATGATTTAAATAAATCTGGCTTTTACAGAATCGTTACTGGGTTCGGTTCTGGCCGCTCAGAACATCAGCTGCAGATCAATGAACCGATCAAGTGATTAATCTGATCGATCTCTGAAGGCGGCGATGATGAAGATGTGTTCACGGTTAGAGACTACGTAAAGATGAATTAGAAGATGGTGAAAACTTCCACTCCAGGTCCAGGTTCTGCTGGAGAACACGACGTGGATACGAGTGCAGAGAAAACACTTTTTTGGGTTTTTTTTCCTGACAGATTAAAATGAGTGTTTGCGGCGACAGAGAGAGTTCTGGAGAATAAAGAGGAGCTGCAGCGAGACGGATCTCCAGAACACAGCAGCAGCTACAGGAGGAGCTTTGAACCGGAGCCCAGAACAAAACCCTCCATCTGTGAGGACCGCGAGGCGTTCAGGGACACCCGGAGGAGGCAGCTTCTCCCCGTAGTGACTCCTGAACACAAACATTAGAACAGGAAGGAATGAAGGAATCGGAGGAACCTTCTCTGCAGACGCAGGACCCGTCCACGTGCGAGCAGGAGACCTCGTTGTGGCAGGAACACGAAGTGGTGCAGTTGGTCCCGAAGAGGCCGGCGGGACAGCTGATGGAGCAGTCGTCGCCCTGGAGACAGGAAACAGGAAGTAGAAAGTGAGAGAAGCACCATGAAGCCAGCTGGTTGGTTGAGAGAAGCAGAGCTGAGTTTCTTCTCTCCATCAGGTTCGTATCTGATGATCTGAGTTAAAGGTCCCACATGGGGGGAAAGTTCCTCGTTTTTCTGTGTAAACAAAAATAAAACACCTTAAAACACAGCAGCAGGCAACATCGATTTCTTTTCTACATTTACCAGAACACAGGATATAAACTTATTTCTCTACTTCGATAAAAACTCTGCATGACCACTGACATGTGCAAAAACGTTCTCTCTATAATTAGTACTGATGTATATCCTGGTTTAGTTTGGTTTACTTTTACGTTTCCTAAATGTTTTCACCAACGTTGCACATGTCCCCACTGTGGGATCAATAAATCTTATCTTCAGCCTGTCAACAGACGAAGATGTTTACGACGTCAAAGCCTCCCAGCTTTACAAAAGAAGTGAGAATTTGACCTAATGAACCAATCATCATCCAGCTCTGTGTTGGCCCGCCCCCTCACTGCTTCCAGGTGAGCCAATCAGAATGAGCCTCTCAGTCCACCAGCTTTATTTACTTCCTGCAGCTGAAACTCTAAAATGTCTGAACCACGATCAAAACTCACCAGATGTTCTGCTGTAAGAGTGAACACAAGAGTCTTCATGCACTGACACTGGAACAAAATGACTTGAAAATTAATCGAAAATTATTCAAAATCTTTCCAAAATGACTCCAAACGTGTCCAAAATTATCCAAAATGTGTTTAAAATGATTAAAAAATTGTCCCAAATGACAAAAACTTGTTTAAATTGTCCAAAATGAATAAAAAACTGGCTGCAAGTGTGAAAACCAGAGTCGTTATTCAACCAAACTTGCCCAAAATGACGTGAAAATTGGTTCAAAATGATTCAAAATGTGTCCAAAGATTGTCCAGATGGACTAAAAACTTTAAAACCACAAGAAAATCTCACCAAATGTTCTGCTGTTGGCTGTAAGAGTGAACACAAGAGTCTTAATGCACTCAAACGTCCTCAAAATGGCTGAAAATTAGTTCCAACTTTTTCAAAATACATCCAAAGATTGTCCAGATTGACATGAAAACTTTAAAACCATGAACAAAACTCACCCAATGTTCTGCTGTAAGAGTGAACACAAGAGTCTTCATGCACTCAAACGTGACCAAAATCACTCTACATGGTTTGTATGAAATAATTCCAAATCTGGCCCAAATGACTCCAAACGTTTCCACAATTATTACTTCATAGAAAGACAAAGACAGGAAGTAGAACCAACAGAGACACACCAGGAAACAGATGTTTTAACAATAAACAAAGCAAACTGCAAGAAAACACCTAAAACGCGACATTTAAAAAGAGAAACTTGTAGAAAAGCCCAAACTAATGGAGCCCAGAGCAGCACAGCTAACGTTAAAACAACGGATAAATAACTTCTGCTGCACCAGCGCCTCACAAACTCCCACCGTGGAGCAACAGCAGCAGCTTTTTTTATTGCACTGGTTCCTGCAAACAGTCCCACGGTTCTGAGCCCGGCTCCATGTTTTATAGATCCAGGAGCCGCCGGTCTGCAGGAGAACCGGTGCAGGAGGTCCAGCTGCCTCCATTAGTTAAAGTTCAAACCCCGCATAGAGGCGTCCTCGCGCAGCCTCCTCCTCTCTTCTTCCTGTCGGTTGCATCACGAGCTGCGAGGTCTGAGGAACCGGACCGACTTGGATCCATTGTGGACCTGATGCAACAGACATGTATAATAGAGGAGCAGAGGATCGATGGCGGACGGACAGCTTGGCATTAAGCTCCGTTAGCATGAGAGCATCCATCAGGACCTCCAACATGTAAACGGCGCTAATGAAGGCCGCCTGCTCCCAACCTGCCTCTAAAATGTATTAATCTAATATTCACAAAGCCGGCCAAGAGGCGGGGGAGGAGGAGAGGGCCTTATTAAAAAGTTGGAGAATTAACGACTTTTTAAATAAAACTTTGTTAATAAATAAGGTGTCGGGAGCAGGCAGGAGGATCCCCGGAGAACCAGGAGGCCACCGCAGGAATGAGAAACAGCAGCCGCTCGATGCTCCTGCTATTTATCTGCACGTCTGACTTCCAGCTGCTTTTTATTTGTCTTACGGTGAATTCAGGTTTTTTCTCCTTAAAGCTGCAAACAAGCAGGATTTAGATCTCATTAAAAATATCAGCGTTAGTCTCTTTAATCTGTGTCGTCCTGTTATTTCAGCTTGTGGGTAAATTTGTACATTAAATAATATTACAGGGTTAAAGATGATTGTTTTGGGATGAACAGTGATTTGTGTGGAGTAGTGAGAATAATGCCAGATTACAAAAATAAATCAATAAAATAATAATAAAATGAAAGTGGAAATATAAAGAAGAATAAATAAATTAAAAAATAAATAATGTGGCAAATATAAAGCAATGTTAATCAAAAATTAATCCATAAAAGAAACGACTAATGAAAATAAAATAAAATAGAAATAAATAAAATAATATTTATATTTTTTAATTTTTTAAAAAACTTTTTTACAGTGATTTATTAGTAATTTTTTGCATTATTTTTTAAATTTAATTTTTTCTTTAAAATTTTTTTAATAATGTCGCTTTAAAAGCAAAGGAAGGAAATATGCGCAGAAAAATGTATATCTTTTAAAGCGATATAAAAAATAGACGAATATTGGTGTATATTGCCACATCATCTATTTTTTATTTTATTTGTTCTTCTTTTTATTTCCACTTTTATTGATTTTATTTTGTAATTTGGCACTACTCTCACTACCCCATAGATTTGACTTGACATTAATTAATTAATCTGAGGTCAAACTAATTAGAGCTGCAGGTCAGAGCTCCTGAGCAGCTTCCCTCCTCTGGTCACACTTCTGAGAAAAACTTCAGATATAAACATGTTTTCAGCAGCTTCTGGACGTTTTAATGTGTCACTTTATAGTTATTTAACTTCAGAAATCAGTCGTATGAGTTGTCGTCCTGCTCGGTGTCTTTCTACATCAGTTTCAAGTCGTCTTGGACGTTGTTTTCTCCATTCGTTGCTTCTTTTGGTTTGATCTACTGCGTTCTACGCTGACAGAAGACGTCTCTGAGTTCTCTCTCCTTCTTCTTTGTTCTGGTTCCTCAGAGCTGCAGGACTTCATGTTGCAGAGAAACATGAACCTCAGTGAGGAAACATGTCCAGAATCTGCTGCTTGGAGTTAAAACAAACTAAACAAACCAACAGTCTCACAGTTTTTTCGTCTAAATCCATCATAATGCAGCTTCTAGTTGAGATCTTTGCTGCTTCTCAGCCGTCAGACGGGTCAGAAACACGACACTGGACATTAAACAGCTCCGCATCAGTTCATTATTTTACCTCCTTCATGTGCGCAGCTGATTATTTTCTGGTGAAGCTTCCTTTAACTGTTTACATCTAAACAACAGATGTAAACAAGCACTATGAAGGGGAGTCGAGCGTCGACCCTCCAGACGTCTCCTCATGTCATCGACGAGCAGCTGCCTCGTTCTGCGACGGCTTCGCTGCTCGTTTCTGCTCGTTTCTCTTCCTGCTGCTGGTTTTGATGTCACACATGTTTTTTGCAGCGAGCTCTCTGCAGCCTATAGGCAGATTTCAGGATCCGCCGGGAAATCAATGCCAAGAATTTGTCATAAAATATTACAAAGCTGCTGCCAAAAACTAAATATTTTGTGGGAAGCAGGTGGAGAGGAAGAGCCGGCAGAGGGAGGACAAACTGGAGTTATATTTACATGGAGTTTAGATGGAGCTGCTGCAGAACCTGTATTTAGTTCTAACTTTATTATCACTGCACTCTGAAGAACAGTGTTTGGGCTCAACAGAGGAAATGTCACAACGGCTCAATGTTCTTCAGCTACAACAACTTCAATCAAATGATTCAACATCAAACTCCACTGAACTACAGGAATTATAAATATAAATAAATATAACAAATATAATCATTGGCAGCATAAACATGAGTCTTTACGTTGATGACTCAGAGGTGAAGTCTTTCCAATGAGTATGATTTAAACAACATTTTGTCTTTCAGGTACTTAATTGCCTTAATTACAAACACACCACCGCTGGTTGGAGGTCCTGAACCTCCTCAGAGTCTCTGTCATGGTCCCGTTGCTGCTAAACTCCCACAATGCTCTCTGCTGCCACCAGGAGCTGTAGGCTGTAGACGCCTCCTCTGGTCTCTACAGGATTAAACAGGAAGAGGCTCCACCTGGTGGAACAACCAGGTACTGCAGCTGGTCTATGATACGTTTACTGACATCATGTGGAGGATACAGGTTCCTACCCTCTAACCCTACCTGTAGACAGGGTTCTACTGGAGCTGTACTACAAGGTTCCACCTGCAGAACGTTGAGGAACAGGCTGGAGGCAGGAATGCAGGTTGTTTCTTAACGCATTGCAGAGCCGCTCAGCTGCCAATTTAATAACTATAATGTACTCCAAGTTTGTATTATTGAGGAAAAAGGTACGATATCGGGCCTCTACTTTGGCAGATACTAAATTTTAAATGACTTGGGGGCAAAAAGCCTCGATTGCGAGCTCTCTGCTTTATGTACAGTTCTACGTACAAACCCTGTCTGACAAAAGCTGAGCTCCAAATAAACTGCATCCTGTATACGCTTTAAATTATTTCCTCCCTGAAAGGTCAGACTGCAATGTAGCCGCAAACATCTGAGGGAGAACAACACCCGGCGGGCTGAGGTCTGGATCCCATGTGGCCGTTTTATTTGCTATATTAATAAATATATGTGTTAAACTGTCTTTTGTTCCCACTTTCATCCCAGTGCTCAACAAACAACAGAACTCCTAACGTGTCCGACCACATGTAATCTACACGCTTCATCTCTGGACCCCGTCTCACGTTTTATTAGAATTATCTATCTGTTAAGGTGCATTCACTGATTTTCCATTTATTATTTTTTAACCAAGTGACATTACCTCATAGAAAACCGTTTCCACATTTTTGGTAAATTCTTGTCCAGAAAAATCCAATTTCAATTGACCAGGATTCAAGCAAGAAATTATTATTATTATTACAATTATTATTATTATTATTATTATTATTATTATTATTATTATTATTATTGTTGTTATTATCAATGACACGAACATATAAATAAAATACGGTGGAGAAAGGAGCCCATAGAAAAAGGGATTCTAAGCTGTATTCTTTGTTTAAACTGTCTTTCTGGAGTTCTTGAACATGGGCAATGAAGAGGAACGTATCTGTAATTTATTTCCATTAAAGCAGTTTTGCATCATTTGCTTTGCCTTTAAATCCACTCTTTCAGGCACAGTCACACTGATAATAATGATAATTCTCTGTATGTTTTCTCACAGCTGCTTCTGTGTTTCTGTGGTTTAAACGACTGTCGAGCTTCTCTTGGAAAAGAAAACCTGATAAAACCTGAAGCAGGGCAGTAATCCGAGTGTCCCGGAGGTCCGCAGACGCAGTGACACCAGTCAGAGTGAAGGCTCGGTGGAAAATGGTTCTTTTTCCAATTTAGAGGCTGTAAATAACACTTGTTCCACAGCGAGTGTTTCCATCTGTGTGAAGCAGCAGCAGCAGCTCCTCGTCTGATGACAGCTCGGTGGCGTTGCTGCAGATTTCAGACCTTGGCTCAGAGTTGCACATGTTTACATGCATCGATCCAACTGTCCCGACCGGTGACAATAGCACGTATAAATTCTGTTTAAAGCCCGCTTCTTGTCCACACACTGCCCCAAGTGTGAGGTACCAGCGCAGCATAAATTCTCTCTGAATCAATAACGCTCCGCCGAGAGCCGCATCTGTCTGAGTTCAGCCGCTACGAAGCAAACCGACGCTCATCTGCTTTCATCTGCCCAGAACCCCGACGGCCTCCGCCAGAGCCGCCGTCACCCCCCCGCTCAGAGGCTTCATCTGGGATGAGCCGGCGCAGCGGGACGGCCAGGCCTCACCAGTTAGAAACACCAGTTAGAAACACCAGTTAGACACCAGTTAGACACCAGTTAAACACAAGTTAGACACCACTAAAACACTTAAACACCAGTTAACCCTAACTCTAATCATAATGGGAACCAGTTTAAAGGGGCTGAAACACACCGGGAACCAGTTTAAGAGACTGAAGCACACTGGGAACCAGTTTAAAGAGGCTGATGTCTTCATGGTTCTTGGTTCTGATGAACATACAGTGAAGTCTGGATGCTGATGAGCAGATTTTTCGTTAAGCAGAGAATAAAAACCACCTAAAATCATTCCTGTGCCTTCAAAAGTTAAAATAAACTGTGTTTGTTTAAATATGTCATAGATGGTGTGATGTGTTCATTCCAAATTAAACTTCATTAAAAGACACCACGGTTCTTCCGACAGGCTTCATGTGCTCTAAAGAAACCAGCTGAAGCTCCAACCTGTTGATCAACCTGCTGCTGTGCAACTACAAGAAGAATTCAATGCAGGAAAGTTGCTCAACATCCAGCGTTTGACACCATGTAGAGCCACGTGATGTTTCTGGATGATGTGCAGAAGTGGAAGCATATAAAGAAAATAAGTCTGGTCTCAGAACTGAGCCCTGTGGCACACCGTAGTTAATTAAAGACACATAGCTGGTCCCAGTGAACCAGAACCTTCTATTTGATGAAACCTATTGTAGACGTGCTCCACATATGGAGACTTTACTTCCACTAAGTGTCATTAAATCTTAATCAACGTTCCTACACCGTCCTTCCTGTCCTGATGCAGAAACTGTGGAGACCAGCTTGTTCTCACGCTGCCAGATGAGGCAGAACCTGAGCGTCTATTCAGCTGCCTCCAGCCTCCCTGCTCCTGCCCTCGTACCTCCACGCTGACCTACATCGCAGCACCTGCAGCAGCCGTTTTCATTACAAGCCGTGAACCTGCAGCGTCAACAGCAGCTCATAAATTAGCTCCATGATGCGGCGCATGTTCTGCACCTGCTGCTGCTGCTGCTGCTGCGGCGCCTCGATGCATTATCTGAGTCGGGCGCTGGTCCTGCCGGGCCTCCAGACCCTCCGGAGCCGTACAGCGCCACTCGTTTACAGTAATTTCTGAGGAAATCCTTTTGGTTTCTTGCAGTTACGACCTCAGCGCTGGTGTTTCTGCTCAGACCTCCAGCTGATGCAACGCTCTAAGAGTCACACGTAGAGACGTTCATTAGGCCGGTTTAGTCAATAGCAGCGTGTTCTGATCAAAGACAGCATGGTCCTCCTAAGACCCAGCAGAAACCGGGAGGTTTCTCAGGGGTTTCCCTCCTCTCATCACATGTTGTATCATCCACTAATGGATCAAACCGTAAAGAGCTTTAAAAAGGTCAGGAAACTGTGTTTTCTACTTCCTGGTTCCTCCCCTTTAACTTGGAGCCTCTTTCTTGCACAAATCAGTCATCAGTGTTCAGACGGTCTTTTACGACCAGACTGACTTCAACACAACCACAAACATCAAGATCAACACAACACATCGCAGAGAAAAGCTAAAGGTCCCACGTTAGAGAAGCTCGAATCAGAGAACGTCTTGTAGAAATGACTAATTAATCGATGTTCAAAATGACTGCCGGTTAATTAAACTGTTGAACTGATGAATGACAGCAGCTCTGTTCTGTTTAAAAGAAAACCAAATCCCCTAAATGACATCAATGTGAGAAACAGAAGGAATCGTCTGATTTTCAACTTTCTGAGGGTCCTTAAACGCATCACCTGTGATGCACAGATCAAAGTGACTTTATTCTGTTTGCACCAGGAGAACACCTGAACAGCAGCCTGGAACAGTCCTGGAACTTTTGGATCAGATCTCGTATAAAAAACTTGAACGCCAAACCAGGTTAGAGTTAATCTGAGATCCATTCCTCTGAGCGTTTCTGTCTGATGTGTGTTTATTTTAAGCGACTAACTGACACATCGACAGGGTTTCGATCAGCTCAACTGCAACTGCTGCAGCAGAAAACCTCCCAGACAGAGTTACAGGCTGGAAGCTGTTTGCAGGATGAAGCTGGACTTTTATTTGTAGTCCTTAAATCACTAGAATGTTCTAATGTTTAAAAGCATTTTGAACGGGTGGCGTCTCTCAGCAGAGCGCCCCCTGCAGGCAGCCAGCTCTTGGTCAGACCTGGAACTGGTTGCCTGGAGGCCGCCGAGCCGTTAACCTCGTTCACGACTCGTATGTAGGCTGCTGACGTGGAGCAGAGCGGCGGAGCGGATCGATGCCGACGTCCAGCCTGTGACGGGGTCAGACTGGGTCGGCTCGGTCCGGCACATCCAGGCCTACACGTCATCAGCCTCACAGCCGGTCAGATGTGTTTCACACGTTCAGCTCTTTGTTTCTGGATGACTCTCGTTGATCTTCCTGGTCTGGCGACGGCACTTTGGATCAACTCGTCCCTTTAACCTGATCTTCTGATTAAAACTGCTCCACTGCTTCGTTAACACTCGGCTAAATGTTTCTGCTGCGACTCAACCTGTGTTTTCTTTTGGCAAAACCTTCAAAACTCAAGTTAATGTCTTTAAAGTGAAGCTGCAGCAAAGCTCACTGGAGAGAAATCAGATGGTTTCAGTGCATCCAGCTTGAACCAGCAGCGTGAACATCATCTGATGACTTGATCTGGATGACCTCACCTGGGCTGCACTGCCAGTCGGTCCAACGGTTCTGTTTTTGAAGTGAATCTGAAGATGTTCAGGATGACTTTAAGCAGCACATGAGGCCATTTTCAATCCATGAAATGCTGAGTTTTATAAATTTGGCACCAATATCAACATTCACAGCCTCGTCTTCCTGCTGTGTCACCAGGAATCCTGTTACCTGTGCAGTTCTTCTTTAACGCCATGCGGTACAAACACAGGTGAGCTCGTCCACTTACGATGTATCCCGGCGCGCAGGTACAAGCTCCGGTGACGCCGTCGCAGTCGGCCCCGTTCATGCAGCTGCACGTCTCCCTGCAGCCCTCGCCGTAGAAGCCTGACGGACAGGTCTCGTTGCAGTAAAGCCCCGCCCACCCGGCGGCGCAGGTGCACTCACCTGACAGAGGGTGGCAGCTGGGAGAGCAGAGACCAGAGTCAGAAACACAGAACGCTGCAGGTTCAATAAGTCCGTTTTAATGTCGTCTCTTTGTGTGTTTGATCACTTTAATGATTCTGCTGAAGGGCTGCGATGGAAACCAGCCAGCTGGCGGAAAGAATCGTATTTACAGACGCTTGATTCATGGAAACGCAGAAAAGAAAGAAATTAAGAAAGAAACTTTCCATATGTTTGTATAAAAGACGGTGACACAGAAAAAGAAAAGCCCATTAAAGCCCTTTTCTTACTAACGGTCCTGATGTGAGGACAGCTAATTACACCAGGAGCTGGAAGTCGTGCATTTCATTAAAACATGATGAAACCTTTTCTTTGTTAAAAAAAATAAATAAAGAACTATAGTAATGTATGAAAAACACATATTTGAAGACTCTAAACCCCAAAACCTGGGACATATATATATATATTTTAAATCCACTAAATAAAACCATTTATCAGCCAGAAACCATAGAAACAGAATAAATCAGCAGGATTTTCAGCTTTCTGACTGTCTGTGAACGCATCGTGTGCGATGAGCAGCTCCATCAGGAAAAATCAGGATGTTTCATTAAAATCACTTCATTTCACACATTTAAAGGTTCGTTAAATTAAACTGATTCCACCTGATGCTGCTGAAAAGCAAAAGTCTGCTGGCTGAGGGAACTTTAGTGTTTTTAACCCTCCGAACCCAAAACAAACAAAAAAAACAAACTAAATTAGACAGTTTGTCAGAAACGGTAAAAACAGAACGTTTGTCAGAGTTTTAACTTCCCAAAAGTCCTCGAACTAATCACGTCAGCAATACTAACATTTGAGAGACGATAAACGACATAAACGAGACCCTAAACGACAGCCTGTAGGTCGGTTAGTGTCTATATTATGTAGAACCTCGTAGGACTCATAATTAGTCCAAAAATAAACATAAACTGGTCGTAATTATTTTTAAAAAATGGATCTTTGAACAAATTTGGAGTAAATTCAGACAGATTTTGAGTAACTTTGGAAGTTCTTTGGTATTTTAGACAATTACTGCACAGAACCATCTCTGAGTTCTGTCTCCTCCTGCTTCATGTTCTGGTTCCTCAGAGCTGCAGGACTTCATCCATCATCTCTACACCTTCATCCTCACTATGGGGGGCTGGAGTCTATCCCAGCTGACTCAGGGTGAAGGCAGGTTCACCTGGACAGGTAACCAGTCTATCACAGGGCTACACTTAGAGACAGACAACCGAGCTTTTTGGAGTTCAGAGGATTAAAACTTTCCTGAGTACAGACACAAAAGTTCTGCATTTCTACTGAAACATGTGAAAACGCAGGAGTTCAGTGATGCATGAACAGCTGATGTTTGAATCATTTACGGCTGAAGCCAAAACCTGACGGAGAAACAAAACCTGGACGTGAAGTCTGAGAAGCTGCAGGAACCGCTGACGGAGCAGAACCTACCTGAGGGTGTTGGCCGTCTTGCAGGGACAGTATTTGTCACAGATGAGTCCGTAGAGTCCGGCGGGGCAGAACCGGTCCTGGCAGCTGGGACCCTTGAAGCCTTCGTTGCAGAGACAGGCTCCGTTGATGTGGTAGCACTTGGCCCCGTTCTGACAGTCGCACTTGTGAGCACACTGAGGTCCGAAGGTACCGACCGGACACTCGTCCTGACACCTGAAACACAAGCAGGAGGGATTTAGTCTTTCTCCACCTACCAGTGTCCAGACAGCAGCTTCCCAACATGCTGGAGTTCATTCAGCTCCAGTTCCTGGAGAGACAAACCAGAACCAGACCAGAACGCCGTCCATCTGATCTACACACGTCAGTGTTTGGAGAAGAAGTGCAGGAACTCTGAAATAAACTGGATTCTCAATCGTCCAACACGATGCTGACAAGCTGTGTGATGTTCAATGTGTGTGTGGAGTTTCTATGATGATAACAACAACAACAACAACAACAACAACAACAACAACAACAACACAAAGAAAGTCTGACAGCAAAGGCAGCAGAAGTAAAATATTAAAACTGGTGGGGCAGTGAAATGTTCCAAAACTGTAAAAACTACAAATAACGGCAAATATCTCACATACTGAGACTTTTTAAATCCGATTTATGATTTTATGGTGACAGATGATAAAAGAACAGATATTTGATGTAGGCTTTTTTTTTAACAGTTTTTTTTATTTATTTTTTTACAGCTGACATGTAAATAAATATTTTATTTTAATATGATTTTGTAATCTGTCAAAATACCAAGAAAATATGATTAACCATGTTTTTATTCTTAATGCACAAACTTTTTTAAAATTTCAAATGACAGCAAATATCACTAAAATACCAGTAAGTTGTTTTAAAAATGACACCATGATAACCGTTCCTTTTTTACAGTGTAGTTTTGTTCCATTCATGTGAACTGCAGGTTGAAATGAGCCTGAAGCTAACTGGCTAAACGCATCCATGTTTAATAGCACACGGGTCCTTATGAATAAACTAAAATACTAAAAACTGAAGCCACCGCTGTCACACGGAGAGAAAAACGTCTGTTTCTGCTTCATGAACTCAACATTCGAGCTCCTCTTTAGGTGAAGCCAGATGACCATTAGTTCTGTGTCATCATCATCATATCACCAGAATGAGCCCGATGATGCTCAGAGGAGGCTGAACGATGCTCTAACACATCCACGGCTCACTCAGCGTCCATGACGGAGACAACAACAGCCGACTGGTTCCATCGACGAGCTGCTCATGGAGCTCAGAGCCTCGGTGGAGGTCAAAGCCTCCGAGGAGAAGAAGTTTCATCCGTCGGCATCATTCCCAACACGTCCGCGAGTCCCAACCATTAAGAAATAGACAAATCACTCAATTAAAGCGGCCCGGCGAGGACTTCTGTTTAGTGTCACGTTTAAATCACGCAGACTTCCTCGGGACTCTTATCTCGGCTAATTCCATTAGAACGTGGACGGAGCCGAGGAGAACTCAATCTGAGAATTATTCTGCTCGGCTAAATCACCTGTCTGGGGCCCAAATGAATGGATGTAATTTGGCTCAATTGAGAATAACGACGACGGAGGAGGAGGAGGAGGAGGAGGAGGAGGAGGAGGAAGGTGGAGGAGGAGGAAGGTGGAGGATGGGCGCTGACCACCACCGAGGCAGCAGCAGCACGACGACCAGCTCCACCGCGATGGAGGCAATAAAGCAGGAAGTCATCCTATTGGCTGCTGGAGGAAAACTTCTGGTGATGAAGGTTGGACAGAAGAGGAGGAGAGAGCAAAGTGGCAGCGATCCACGAGGAGGGATTTAAACCACAACTCCTGTTTAAGATGAACGACAGGAAGGACGACACACGCTGATTCTCTTTGACCATTTCTCCTTCATTTAACAAAACCTGACGGCAGGTTTAGAAAAGCATGTCGTCTTTTAAATAGTCCAACACACACCATATACGGCAACTTTCCAACGGTCCTTGAACTGCTCATCTGTAACGTGGTGAATGAGTCTGAGGTTGATGTTCAGAGAAAAGGTGCGACGGCAGGCGGCCATGTTTGCTGAAAGCATTTGAGAGAGAACAAGAGCTGAAACCAGAAGTTTACCGTAAAAAAAAAGACAGAAAGCCTTTTTTATTTTCTCTCACTGTCTGACATTAAATCAGACTAAACTTTTCCTGTTTCAGCTCAGTCAGGATCACCAACATTAGTTCTATTTGATAAACGGCAGAATAATGAAAGAACTTTTTTTTTTTTATGACTTCCTTCAGAGTCAGAAGTTTCCATCCATCTCCTCAGTATCTGCTAGCGTTGCCTTTAAACTCTATGACTTGGATCAAACGTTCTGGGTTTCCTTCCACAAGCTTCTCAAAACAGTCTGATGAGTTCTGGCCCATTCCTCCTGACAGAACTGGTGGAACTGGGTCAGGTTTGTTGGCCTCCTTGCTCCACTGATGTTCTCCAGGACTGTATATTAACTAAAGTTTCACGACTCTTTCTCATTATACACAACTGAGTTTTCATTTCAGTATTATTATTATTTTAAATGTTTCCTTTATTTCTTCATGTTGTCTTTAAAACCGTCCCCCAATTCCTCCATTGATCAGCCAGACTCCTCAGATTGGCTGCTGATGAATTGTAAGGTGGAGAGGCGCTGTAAGGTAAGGAGGAGGAGCGACAGGTGAGTCAGCATTAATGTAAAGACATAAAGCAGTCGGAGCAGCTTCAGCTTCTGTTGCAGGTTAAAACACAACATCCATCCATCATCTCTACACCTTCATCCTCACTATGGGGGGCTGGAGTCTATCCCAGCTGACTCAGGGTGAAGGCAGGTTCACCTGGACAGGTAACCAGTCTATCACAGGGCTACACTTAGAGACAGACAACCAAGCACACTCACATTCACACCTACGGACAATTTACAATCACCAATTAACCTCAGCATGTTTCTGGACTGTGGGAGGAAGCCGGAGAACCCGGAGAGAACCCACGCTGCACGGGGAGAACATGGAGACTCCACGCAGGAAGATCCCGGGTGTCCTCACCGGGACGCCAACCAGAGACCTTCTAGGTGTGAGGCGCTAACGATGCTAACCACCGAGACGCCTGCAGCCCTAAAACACTCCATGTGGAGGATAATGTGATGAGGAACAAGAGAATAAAGGACCATTAGCTCATAGCCACGTGGTCAGATGATGATGATGATGATGATGATGATGATGATGATGAGGATTTCCACAAACACACATCTCCTCTGCTGCTGCTGCTGCGACCTGCAGGCTAATGAGGTTGGCGGAGGTTCTACTGTACATGATGTTTGGGAAAATCACATTTAATTGGATGAATTTAGGCGCTGGGCCTGGAGGTCGACGTGAGTCATAAAATACCTGAAAACGTTCAGTGTTGAGAGCAGAGGAGAGGAGAGGCCGGTTCGTCTTTGTGCTCTCACATGGAAACAGTTTCCAGAAATGAGGTCAGAAGGTCAGAAGACGATTAGAAAAAACAGGAGGGACGTGATTCAGCCTGAACGCTCAGAGCTCTGTTCTGTGTTTACGGGTTTTGTTCTGGCTTCTGTCTGACCTGGAACAACCTCAGATGTTAGAACTCGCTGCACTTCATTCCTATAATGTAGAAAACCCAGATCTAAGCATGTATTTATGCATGAATGTTTGATGCGGCTTCCCTCTAATGCGGCCACACCAGCTGCAGCGCCTCATTGTTTCTGTGGGCTTCCTGCTGTATTTACTGTTTATTGCGTATCTGCTCGTATTTATCTCTCTCTGCTGAATTCTGTTAATATTTGCATCTGCGATGAGCTAATTTCCCAGAAGGCCGAGGGGCTGCTGCACCGGCGTACCTCTCTCCGATGTATCCGGCGGTGCACTGACACTGACCGCTGATGTGGTCGCACAGGCCGCCGTTACGACACGTGCAGTCCTCGGAGCAGTTGATGCCGAATGAGCCGAACGGACACGGCTGGGCACAGACCGGACCCTGGGGAGGAAACGAGACCGGGTTCAGGACAACAGCAGAACCTGAGGAGGTGTGCAGGTTACCAACACTTCAGTGTGTTACATCAGAGTTATTGATCCTTTAATGATTAAAAATCCAAATTACTGACATTCTGGTTACATCCAGTTTTTTCATGTGTTATTATTGATACTTTAACGAGTTAATATCCACGTTATTGATACTTTAACGAGTTAATATCCACGTTATTGATACTTTAACGAGTTAATATCCACGTTATTGATACTTTAGTGCATTGATATCCAGACTACTGATACTTCTGTATGTTATTGTCCAGAACACTGGCACTTTGCTGTTTGATGTCCACGTTTCTTTCCCAGTTTGGGACATAACTACGTAGTTGTGTTGTTTGTGTAGTTGTGTAGTTGTGTGTTCGTACCACCCAGCCGGCCGGGCAGGAACACGCTCCGGTCACGTGGTGGCAGGTTCCTCCGTTCTGACACGGACATCGCTGCTCACACAGAGAACCGTGTTTACCTGGAGGACACGGTTCCTCACAGCTGCAGGCAGAGACGGTGAGGAGACACAAGGTTACAGCAGCTGGACTGGACAGGCGGGTCAGAACATCTGGTTCTGTATCTGCAGTACCTTTATTAGTATATTAAAATACATATTTCCCTCAAAGTGAGTCCTGTCTATAGATGGTTCTGGTAGGTTCTGGAGGTAAAATAGTCCTTCTATCGTCTAGAACTGGTTCTGACCCACTACCATCACACATGCTGATATGAGCCTGGAGAGTTTACCCAGAATGCACTTTGTAAAGTTTCCTCTGGTGACTGATCAGAACCAGAACCACATCCAGGGTACCAGTGATTGTTTCTGTGACTCTGTGTCACAGACATTAAACCGTTACCACGGTGATCCATCCCATAATACTGATGCTACCAGCTGCTTACAGAACATTTTGACCAACGTTCAGGTGAGTGTGGTCTTCTTATTCATTTTGGTTCATTTCTGACTCATTTAAAACAGGTTTTGAGTAAATGTTGAGTTTTTCTCACTTTATTCTAGTTTTGAGTCATTTTGAACCATTTTTGAGTAACTTCAAGCTTTTTCTAAATTATTTTGATAAAGTTTGAGGTTTTTTTTATTTCTGGGAGGTTTTTGTATTTGTGGACAACTTTCAAGGCAGTTGGTTGTAGAGACACAAACAGAACCAGGTCCAGTGTTCAGACTGAGACACCTGGATGGATGTAGAACTGATCTGGTGTCAGGTTCTAGCAGAACCCAGATGTGTTCTTCCTCCTAAATGTCATGTGTCTATCTGCTGTACTGATGAAGTTCTGAGGCTCAGAAAGGATGGAAAAAGTCCATTAAAGTGATCAATCTGGACCCTCCTCTGTGGACTTGAAGGACCTGGACCTCTGGAACATTCACAGTCTGAAGGTAGAACTCTGGTCAGTAGATGAAGCTACTGCAGATACAGAACCAGATGTTCTGAGGAGGTTCTGGAGGAACTGAGCCTTTCTTTGGGGATATGTACGGTATCACAGGAGACCCGTTTTGGTTCTGCAGGTCCACATGCTGCAGCTACTCACAAGGCTCCGGTGTATCCTGGTGCACAGAGACACTCTCCGGTCTGGTGCTGGCAGGTGGCGCCGTTGAGGCACTGGCACTCCAGCAGACAGTCCTTGCCGTAGAAGTTGGCGTCGCAGGGCTCCTCGCAGCGCCAGCCCTGGTAGCCGTCGGTGCAGACGCAGGCTCCGGTGATCGGGTTGCATTTGGCGCCGTTGCGGCACTGACAGCGGTTGCTGCAGTGGGGACCCCAGAAGTCGCTCTCGCAGCCTGAACACAAGGAGGCAACAGGTGATTTAGGGCCGGTGAGTCATGAGGCGCTGCAGGATTCACGACTCCCGAACAATGAAATCACCCAAATGGCAGCGTTAACATTTAGCAGAGACGAGGTGCAGCGAGGACACGGAGCAGGACGGTATTTATGAAACCTCTAACACCTGACGCAGCTCTGAGACGATGAAGTAACGTTCCTCCTTGGATCTGAGGAACAGGAGACAGGCTTAAATCTGACCGGTGTTACTCCGACTTACAACAAGCAAGAAAACTGTTATTCTGCAGAAGATTAGAAGCTAAATGGTGCCACAGAAAACAGAAGCTTTCAGATCCTGATTTGTAGCATCACTGCCTTAAAAAACCCCAAGACTGAGTGGAGAATCCATCCTACTGGATCAATGAATAGATGCAGCATGGATCAGAACCAGAGACCAGAGGAGCCAGTTGGTGGAGATACATTCATCTGATGGAGGAACAGGCAGCTGGCAAACTGCACCAAGACGTCAGTTATACATTAACATGTTATAAATGTGTCAAAAACTACTTCTAAACTCACCAAACCGATTCACAGCCTGTTCAATGTAACAAAAAACATCCGTTATTACTAGAAAGTTGTCAAAAAATGACTCAAAATGAACAAAAATAATCAAAGTCAGTTGAAAATTAACAAAAAAAGAGTCAACGAGCAGAGTAGAGTGAAGAATAAAATAGTTAAAGATCTATAGTATGTGGAGACAACGTTTTCTCAGAGTCGTGGACACAATTTGACCATCCATCATCTCTACACCTTAATCTTCACCAGGGTCATGGGGGGCGGAGCCTATCCCAGCTGACTCAGGGTGAAGGCAGGTTCACCTGGACAGGTAACCAGTCTATCACAGGGCTACACTTAGAGACAGACAACCAAGCACACTCACATTCACACCTACGGACAATTTACAATCACCAATTAACCTCAGCATGTTTCTGGACTGTGGGAGGAAGCCGGAGAACCCGGAGAGAACCCACGCTGCACGGGGAGAACATGGAGACTCCACGCAGGAAGATCCCGGGTGTCCTCACCGGGACGTGAACCGGCGACCTGTGAGGCGACGATGCTAACCACTGATCCACCTGCAGCTCACAATCTGACCAAAATAACAAAAATAACATCCATAATCACTCAAAAACGGGTTTAAAATGACTCAAAAATTAATGCAAAATGACAAAAAAAAAGAGACTAAAGTCACTGGTAAATGAACAAAACCAGTCAGTGTGCAGTGGGATGTGCTGTGGACATGTGGACAATGTTGGACGTGTTGATTCCAGATGTTCTAACACTAAACGAAGCCCTGAAAAGAAGCCATGAAGTTCCTCCTGATAAACAAGAAACTTATTATTTCTCATATTTACAGCAAAGTGCAGGAACAAGACTCAAGAAAACTGTTCTTCTACCACATGAGCTACATGAAGGGCTTTGATGCATCAATAAGAAAACCTCGTCCAGAAAACTGCAGGCGTTGATCTGTTCACGCTGGATGATGAACAAACTGCTCCAGAGTCCATCCAGGAACTGGACCGTGTTTAAATGATCTCTAGTTGTTGTTCAGACCAGATTCTCAGCTGAGGGGAGGTTGTTTAAACCAAACAGTTTAGACCTTGAACGCCTCACTGGGACGTTCTAACTCGGCTCTAAACACCGGCGCTGAAACAAACGGTGACGTGCAGCGAACGCAGCCTCCGCTCGGCTCACTGCTGTTGACTGAGCCAGCTGGTCTCTGAGCTCTTCAGGCTCACAGATACCTGAGTGCAGAGCAGCCAAGTCAACTTTATTTGTAAAGGGATTCCAAACTATGAACTCACATACACTAAAGCAGAGGAAGGAGGGCTCAGGATGAGTCTGAGTTTAATCTGAGGCTTGGGAGAGCAGTAATCCTGATGCAGCTGCACACAGAATCCATCTGAAGCCGGGTGTTAGTGCAGAAACTGTAGAGTAACATTTAAAGTTTTCATTATGCTCCTTGTTCTCATTTCATCTCATACATTTCACCTTAAACGACTGAACTCCTCTGAAAAGTAATAAAACCAGACCCACATATGGAGGAAGTGCTGCTGAGACGAACGCACTGAGGAATGAAGCAGGACAACGTGAACCCACCTCACAGCAGAGAGGCTGTTAGATCAGGATCTGTCGTGTCACTGCAGTGAGACACACAACATGCTTTGCTTTAAAATACAAGACTGGGCCGTTAAATCTAAAACCGGGTCTGGACTCAGCTCCCTGTGCAGCGACACACTGCTCCCAGCGCTCCTGCAACATCTGGACGTCTGGTTCTGATCACTGCCCATCAGGGATCCCTCCATCCATCTCCAACACCGGGAACCAATCAGCAGCTGGACGATCCAACCGTCCTGTGGAGCATCGTCATGGTGACCAGAGCAGGGGCCGTGGTTACCATGGTTACCGCCAAGCGACCACAACGAGACA
>NW_007578609.1:113614-117681 GCF_000690725.1 Stegastes partitus
ATTTTTCCTGAATTGAACCGGTCAGAACCAGAACTCCCTGAAGCTTCCTCTCATCCCAGAGTTGAAGCAGCAGCCGGTGACGTTGGTCCTGGACAGGCTGATTCATTCTCATCACTCCGACTCTGAAGGTTCTCTCCAAAGAAACAAGTCTGCTGCAACACATTTCCAGTCTTATAACACAATGCTGCAGTGAGGCGCTGCCAGACTCACTGGGAGCTTTGGGAGATCAGCATCTTTCCAGAATAGGCTTCACGCAGCCGCTGGCCGAGTGCACAGAGGTGAGAAAGATTCTTCAGACACTTTTCAAGCTTACAGCTGAATCCCTCTGAGGACAGGCCTGCACAGCAGCTACACACACATCCTGACTTCTGTCTGTTCACCACGTCAACACTGACAAACACAGGAGCTGGCCGAGGTGTTTCCCTCCATCTCTGACTCTCAGAAACACTTCTGTTCTCATCGTGCAGACTTGTCTGCTGCGAGGCCTCGATGCACCCGACTGTAATCGATATTTAGACGTATGTTCACGTTTAAATATAACTCCTCGTTTATCGTGGAGGTGATAACAGCTCAGAACAAACAGCGCCGGCGTTGGCTGCAGCGGTGACGTGCAGCGTGATGGATGCAGGAGCGCATGCCGGCGTCTCAGCAGGCAGCACAGGATTTAGCATTTAGCATATTAACTCTGCTGCATCCAACACGTTTCGCCAGAAAATCCCATCAGTCAGCAGATGTAGAGCTGCTGCTTGTGTTCCAATGGTCACGGTGTTTATGAAAATTAAATCTCGCCAGCCTTTCTCACAAGAAACTAGTTTTAAACTAGTCGGTCTCTTTTGAATATAAAGAACGAGTTTACATCAGTCTGCCACAACATTAAAACCAACACTGTGCTGGTAACCACTGCACACCAGCAACAGCCCACAACACCTGAAGTTTTGGAGATGCTTCCTAAAAACAACCTTAAAGAAACTCTACGGAGGCAGTTAGAGCATGCCCAACGGTTCAGAGTGCCCTAAGACAATCCACAGCTTCCTGCCCAAGACCTGTCACTGGTTCACCAGTTGTCCCTCCTTCAACACACACCAGTAACACCCAACGACTCCTGCAGGTTTCAAGATGTTCTGATCCATCCACCTCCCATCACAGTCTGACTCTCAGATGCTCAGGCTGACATCTTTCCAGCTTCCAACACTAGAGCTGACTGTTCACCTGATAGGTCCCGCCCACTGCCCGGTGCCATGGTAACCAGGTAATCAATGTTCTTCACCTCACCTGTCAGCGTTTTAATGTTCTGGCTCTTCCACCGGCAGCAGATGAATTGCAGGTATAAATCAGCAGCAGCAGACATTAGATGAAAACAAATACAAAGACGGGACTTATTATTGCACATTACATCATCTCAGAGCGCATAAATCACACCTCGATTATCTTTTTGATATATGCTCGCGGGCTGAGCTGTACAGAACCGAGACTCTTTGTGCCAGCAGCGCCGCCGGTCAGAGGAAAAAACCTGGAAATGGCCGCGAGACGAGCTGGAAGTTGTCCACAGCGAGGGAACTTTGCTCCCCAGACGTGGGAGGTGGTTTCACAGATAGGATAGTGTTAAATGTTTCATCAGTCCTGAGCTGGACGGAGCTATGAGCAGACAAAGCATAAATCAGCCTCCCTCCTTCTCATTTACTCCCCCATCCCTCTCAGAGAGGGGAGTTCTCTTTATTTCTCTTAACTAGTCAGCCAGCATAGTCAAATCCTTTATCCTCTCACAGCCTCAATTATTCAGCAGCAAAGAGTCCAAATCAAGTGACTAATGACTTTGATCAAGAGTAGCTCGCTGGCACTAAGCAGAACTTTCTGCACTAAATTAAGAGCTGCATAATATACTTTGGCAAAGCCCAACTCTTTAAGGAATATTTCTAGGTTTGTCTACGCTGTAGTCAATAATAAAACCACGACTCGCTCAGGAGCTCTGGTTCTGCTCCTTTTATGTCTGAAGGAGGAACACCTCCATGACGACGCTCACGCTGCTCTCCTGCTTTTCCTTCTCTTCTGTCTGGAGTTTTTATTTTAAAGTCCTGCAGAGGAAAGCTTTGTACAGTTAAACTCATCGGAGCCTGAAGGTCAGCCGCTGGGGGAGAACATCGAATCCCTCAAAGAAACTTTGCCTTTTCTCAATCGGACTTTTAATTTAAGGCCATAAAGGAGCAGCAGAAGCTCCACAAACAGCCGGAGCACCGAAAAGAGAAGAAGAAGAAAAGAAGCGCCGACGCTTTGATTTGTCACGACTGTAAAAGGACGAAGGACGGATTTATGACGTGGATTCTTTTATTTTATTTTGTTTTTACAGTTTACATGTAATTTAAGACTTTTACTGGATAATATCTGTAAATTAACTAAACAGGAAAAATCTGCTTAAAGATTGTTTTTGGATCCTTAAATATAAAAACATTCAACAATAAATTTAAATACAGTAAAAATTGCTTTTAAAGTTTATGGTTCCACAAATAAATAATTGTAAAAACAAACAAACAGATTATTGATGTGGGCACTTATTTTTTATTTATTCATTTACAGTTCTGGTCTGTTTTTGTTTGTTTGTACAGTGAACATTTACATTAATATGTTTTTCTATGATTTAATTCACTCTTATGTGTAATTGAACAAAACAGGGAGAAATCCTGATTATTTGTAATTTGCTTTTTTAAAAACAGCAAATATTTCTGGAACATTGATGTTTTTAAATCTGTTAAAACTGTAATTTTACATTTAAATGTTTAAAACAAACAAAACAAATGAACATTTTTTACAGTTTTGGTCTGTTTTGTTTTTATTATTATTATTTTGGAGTTTCACTTCTCTGCTGTGGTTTTATTATTCAGGTAAAACTTTATTAATCCTGCAGGAGCTTCTTGACAAACGCTTTGGTTTTTAATTATTTGTCTTTTGCTGCAACAGGAAGAAATAAACACGAATAAAACAAACTGAATTGTCTCGACTTACTTTCTTTTTCAACTTTAAAACACGAAACACGTATTCTTGTTTTTAAAACCTCCAACCAGCTCGGCGGCTTTAAAAAGAACCGGTCATTCTTCTGTTTGTGGCCTAAATCCAGCAGAACCGAGACGTCACGGCTCAGAACCAGACGTTACTCATCAGGTCCAGCAGCAGCAGTGAACCTCTGAGCGGCTTTAATTGACTTTCATCATCGTTACTACAATAAAGGACAAACTGTAAACGCAGCAGCTTTGACACGACCAACAAGAACCTGGATGTTTTAAATGGTGGCTCTCAGAGATCCACAGACAGGTGGAGGAGGCCCGTCGATCCTTCATCACGCCGTGCGACGCTCTGAGTGGCTGCTCAGGACTCCGGACCGGAACCACAGCGACGAGCCTTAACGAGAATCAACGAGCAAAGTGGTGTAACGGAGCGCAGCAGCAGGACGAGCTGCAGACTGGGAGGCTCACAGGAGATGAAATGGACTTCAGAATGAGTCACAGCAGCACGATGATCAAACCTGAAGGCAGTTAAAGAGGCTAATGTGCAGGAATACAGCCCGAATGTAGGTTTAAGAGCAGCCGCAGTTAAACCGAGACCGTCTCAAGTCAGAATTAGTACAAATACCACAATTTGTCGCTGCAGACGGATTCTGACTCGCAGGGAAAAAAGCTAAAAGCTTTGAAATGAAACTAAATATGCAGTTTGTAAATGCACTTCACAAAGCGGCTGGCTGGGGTTACAAAAGGTCAGAGCAGCAGAAATAACTCCCGTCTGTCGGTTCTGACAATAAAACCCAACATTACAGCTCCTGCTTATTTCTTATTTTTATACTAATATCTGATGTTTTGTCGTCTCGCTGCGACGCTCCCGCTGTGGGATTAATAAAAGCTCCTCTGATTTAGTCTCATCTCGTCCTGTCCTCACCTTCATTAAGTCCATCAGCTCAAGATGAAACTTGACGGTACTGATTAGAACAAACCTCAGAAACTAGAAGAACACAGAAGATCACTTTCATTTGTTACCGACTGTAAAACGACTAATGACAGATTCATAATGTGGACGTTAATTAT
>NW_007578609.1:119494-122487 GCF_000690725.1 Stegastes partitus
AAAATTGGGATATTTTGTCAAAATAACTTCATTCTACGTGTTTGCTCTGAATCCAGAAGCTCTGCGCTCCTTTATGGACCCGTGAAGCCCAGACTGGCTGATCTGAGATCAGCAGGGTTTCCACAGAGGAGACCAGTGTTTGAACACAATAAGGAAGCAGGAAGCTGAACATTTACGGTTTAATTTGGGTGATTTTTAGGAACAAAAACGTGCATTTCAACCCGTTCAGAGGTTAAAACCAGCAGCTCCGTCAGAACATCTCAAGTCTCCTCGTCTGCAAACTTCCAGAACAAACTGTGCCCAGAACTAATCTACTGTTTTCTAACCCGTCTGAGGAAATACAAAACCTCTGCAGCATTAAATTAATATTGAAAATATGTGTTCTGCTCCCGTCGACCCGCCGCCGTCTGCACGCCGAGCGTTCTTCATTAATCACAGCCGCCGTCCGGCAGCTTCCACTGATTAACTGATGAAATTACAGAAAGCTTCGTGGTGGTCACTCAGAGGCAGAAAAAACACGCGTGGATCGAACGAGCCGCTCGGTCCCGGTTCTGCTTTATTTTTCGGCTGATTGAATCAGAATTGGAGTAAAAAGCAGAACTCAGAGTATCGACTGACTTCCAGCAGAAAGTTCAGCCTCCTGCCGGTTCTGGTTCTGGTGATCTGGAGGAAATAAAGTGACTCACACATGCACTGTAAAAAATAAAATAAAATGTAAATAAAAAAGATTATATTTGTGCCAGAAAGCTGCTTTAAAATAAGAGAAAAATCCAGTAAGTTTTCATGATTAAAGACATTTTCTAGTCTTAATTCTACAGAATGTGCTTTTTAATGTAATGTAATTGTAATTTAAAATGTTTAAAACAATCTAATTATCTACAAACATGGTTGGAACATGTTACATACATGTAATCAGGCCTAAAGGTGCAGAAAAATACCATCACTAGTTGGTTAATGTAAGATTTTATGTAAAAAATATTTAATAATGAATTTACTGTTGACTTGACATCACATCCAGTTAATCTGATTTCTTAAACGTAACTTTACAAACAAATATTGTACAATTTTGCAGATATTTAATCAAATACAGTTTTTAAACGTATGTAAAATTATGAATCTATCTTTAAAAAATTAAAACCAGTTATAAAACCAAAAAATACGACATATTCAATTAAATATTCAATTTACAATTTAAAAAAATTAAACTATGGTTATTTAAACACTATAATCACAATAATAAGCTGTAATTGTATTAAACCAATACTTATAATTACAATTAGAACAATAAAATGTTCATTTTAGATCAAGTGTGAGGTGAGATTTTACATTAAAACCATATATGATTAACAAATGTTAATAAAAACCAGTATGTCCATTTATAAAATGGATGGATTTACATTTAAAACATGAAAACAACGGTTATTTAAACTAATTGGTATAACGATAATTATAGTAATAAACTGTATTTTTATTGCACAAACAGTTAAAATTATAATTTAAATAATAAATAGTTTGTGTTTCACTGATGTTTATTATTTTTATTATATCAACCTGTAAAACTGATGGATTTACCTTTAAAAGGATTAAAACAATGTTTATTCAAACTCATAATTAAACAATAAACGGTTCATTTGGATCATATCTAATAAACAATATTAACTTTTACACCTTTAAGTCTTTAAAAACATCTGAAGGTGTTTTATGTTTGTCTGTTTTTCATCGTTGATATTTTCACTTATTTAAAAAAATGTGTCAAATAAACAGTAAAAGTTGAATTATTGGTGCTTTAATCGTGTTTTATTTAGTTTCCGGTGCATCCATTTGATTTTCTGTCGCTGAGATTTAGGAGGCGGATCAGGAGCCGAGCTGACGGACGGCTGGCCGGTCCGATCGGACAGAACCGACGGGAAGCCACCTGCCGATAGCTGATGTGCTGAGTGGACAGAAAGCAGCTCATGGGCTGATCTACGAGCAGCTTCATCCTGGTTCTGACCCGCTCGTCTTCATTAGGAAACACCAGAGGAGGAGGAGGTTCAGTAAATTCACACCGCTTCATGTTCTACGTCTTCAGTGTTCGTACTGACGGACTTTCCTCCCTGATCACAGAAGAATCCCTCGTTAGACACAATCTGATGATCTGGTGTCAGGTGGAAATAAAACGCTTCAGTCTGAGGAAACCAACAGAAACCAGATTCAGTGTTCAGATGGGGAGTCCTGGACGGACGTAGAACTGGATCATTCCTAATCTGTTAGAACTTTACAGCAGATGTTTGATGAATTATAAATAACATCCAGTAAAACCACAGGAAACACTTACAGAACATATGAAGCCTTCAAAATAAAGTTAGAGGCCAAATTATTCAGATGTAAGTTACTGTGATTATCTTCTGTCATTCAGCTAAACAGGAGAAACCTTTAAAATGTCTGATTATGATGAAGATGATGATGAAGAGCAGCGGTTCTGGTCCAACTCCAGGCTGATGCTGTGATCATATTTGCTCATTAACGAGTTCACGGCCGCTAAGTGGCCACAAAGTCCATTAAGCCGGTTTAAAGCGGCGATGCGGCTGCAGGCAGGCGGTGCGTTCAGGGTCTGGTCTTCAGGGCGCCGCTCCGACCTCTGACCTCCGCCACATGCCTCCGTCGGCCCGCGGCCTCGGCGTATTTGTCTGGGGGTCGGTGGGAGGACAGCCACCTGCCAGCAGCCATTAGGCCGGCCTCAGATTTATGCTCAGCGTTTGCATAAAGGAGATCATTAAAACGCGATTAGCACACCAGGACGCCGGCCGGACGCACACACCGCCTCATCTCTCCACCGCAACGTTGTGACGAGCGCTAATGACGGCAATTACTTAAAAAACAAGACGAGGAGCCGTCAGACAGGACCAGATCCACCAGAGGACCGGGTCCACCAGAGGACCGGAGACCAGCGCCGGGTCGGCGTCATCATCCGAACACAGAAACAAACTCGTTAGGATGAAAATCTGTAAAAA
>NW_007578609.1:124537-125631 GCF_000690725.1 Stegastes partitus
TTTTGTACTGGTTTCAGGCTGATCATTGACTAGTTATAGACTGGTTTGTGACTGGTTGGTTTCTGGCTGGTTTCAGACTGGTTTCAGACTGGATTCTGGCTGGTTTTAAGCAGATTACTGACTGGTTTGGAGCTGTCCGGCTGCTCTCTTTACCACTTCTTGTGTTTGTGGAAGCACCGGCAGTCGTTTGTCTGGAGCAAATACAGGAGAGCAGCATTTAATAATAGATTATGAAGGCCGGAGTCAGCAGCACAAGTAAAACCCAGAAGCAGCGACTTCTTATCACCAAAGGTGTCGTCGGAATCATGAAAAACATGTTTGTTTGTGCTCCTGTTGCTCAGGTTTCTGACTGAATTAAAAATGGATGAAGGAAGCTGCAGGCTGCGGCGTTTGCGTCGATACGCTGCCGGATGGTTCGTGGGCTTTGGCCCGACAGAGGCTGTTAGTGCGGCTTCCTGACGGGGCGCGATGTTGAAGGCGAGCTGGATGACAGACGCTGAACAACGTTATAATCATTTATTCATCCCTGCAACAAGCCATTTAGCGTGTCTCACTTCAGCCCCGTCTGCCTGCAGCCCGGCGGAGGAAGCTGCTCCTCCTGTTTGATAATGTCGAGCTTAACTTCACGTGACACATCACATCCAGAAACACCGAGCGGAGATATGAACGCAGCCTGTGATCATTTATTCAGTTCCATCTGTACTGTTTAACACGAGGGAATACGTATTTGTTCCTCCAGCATGAAACAAGCGAGGATGTTGGACTGATGAGGAGCAGACTGAGGTCACAGCAGGAGTCACAACATCCGTCAGTCGTCAGGAAGGACGAGACCGAGATGTCCAGCAGCCAGGAAGCTCTGAAGATGTTGAACGGTGGCACGTCTGGAGAGGGTTCAGAGGAGTTTTAGACTGGTTTTAAACTTGGGTTAGGACTGGTTTTGAACTACATTTAGACTGGTTTTAGATTGGACTGGGTTTAGACTGGGTTTAGACTCTGGTTGGACTGGGTTTAGACTGGGTTTAGACTCTGGTTGGACTGGGTTTAGACTGGGTTTGGATATAGTTTAGATTGGATTTAGTTTAAGTTAAGACTGG
>NW_007578609.1:125656-128005 GCF_000690725.1 Stegastes partitus
GAGGGTTCAGAGGAGTTTTAGACTGGTTTTAAACTGGTTTTAAACTGGTTTTAAACTGGTTTCAGACTTATTTTGGCTGGTTTTGAGCTGCTACTGAGCTGGTTTTAGACTCATGATTGTCTGGTTTCAGACTGGTCTTAGATTTGAGGTAGACTTGTTTGTGGCTGGTTCTGGATTGGCTTGGACCAGTTTCAGACTAGTTTTTGGTGCTGATTTTACACTGGTTTCTGCTGGTACTGAACTGGTGGTAGACTTGTTTTTGTCCGATCTTAGACCGGCTTCAGACACATCTTTGTCTGGTGTTGGACTGGTTTAAGTTTTAAACTGTCTTCTGGTCTGAGGCTAGTTTTCAGTCTGGTTCTAGGATATAGACGAGCTTTAAACTGGTGGTGGACTTGTCTTTGACTGGTTTGAGACAGGTTTTGTACTAGTTTCAGTCTGGTTTAAACTGGTTTTAGACATAACTTGGGCTGGTATTTGGCTGACTTTAGTATGTTTATCACCTTTTTCTTTTCCTGGTTTCAGTCTGATTGTAGATCGCTCTTATCCAGGTTTGAGGGCTGGTTTAAGCTTTGTTCATTCTTGTTTAGGGCTGGTTTCAGTCACATATTTGGGCTCCTCGTGGACCTGATTTGGACCAGTATTGACTGGTTTTACCTGGTTTTTGTTTTGTTGATCTTTTGAGCTGGCTGTTCCAGGCGGCTTTAGTCAGATGTTTGGCTGCTTTCAGAACAGACTTGGCCCGCTCTGGGCCGGTTCTAGGCTATTATTTTGGACTATTTTTTAGATTTTTTAACGTTTCTCTCAGTCAGAGGAACACCATCCCGTACACGCTGCCGTTCTATTTTGGTTTCGTGTCTGTGTGTCCTGTGGGCTGGATGTTGTCTTTCTCTTTTTAACTTTACATGCCATAATGGCTTTATCAATTGTTAATCAATCATTTGACAAAACTTTACATATCAATTAATAAACGCTTTCTGGGCAGGTTGTGAGGATCCCTGTGGCTCACCCGGCTTCACCTCCTTCAGCGAGACACAAATATTCACATTTCCAAGTAAAACAAATTCTCATCTTTAAATAAATAAAACCTCTGTTTAAATAAGAATGCAGTAATTGCAGAGCAATGTTTGATGAAAACACTGTTATAAATGTTCAAGACACGTGAATACTTCAAAGCTTTCTACAGCTGTCAACGTTAAGAAGTTGTTTCGGTCCAGATGTTCTGCAGCACTTTTCAGAAGGTAAAGATGTCAGGACAGCCGAGGCTACAGGAAACGTGACGACGGGTAATCTGAGTATCCAGCGCTGATGTTTTCTACAGAGNTCTGGTTCCAGGTTGGTTTTTGTCTGGTTTTGGATGGATCCAGACTGGCTTGTTGTTGTTGTTTGTGTCACTGGTTTTGGGCTTTGAGCTGTTTAACACTGATTTGATTCTACCTTGGACTGGATCTGGACCTGACCAGGTCAGACTGGATCCAGACAGCAGCGTAGCGGCTCCAGCTGCTCGTATTGACCGACTGCATGTTGACTTTGTGGGTTATTATCTAAACGTGAAAATGGCCTCATTAGCGGCGACATCAGTAAACCCGATCCGAACAGGCTCGGTGTCACAGCGACACCGACGCTTTGTTCCAGTGTGTGAGCAGTAAACTGTGTCATCCATCTGGCCTCCTCCCCCGCCGCCCCCCACCATCGACCCGCGGCCCGTCCAGCCTGAAATATGCTGCCACTAATTACAATTATTAATTGGAAATAGGAAATCAATGGCTCTGAATTAAACAGGAGCGCGGCTGTTTGTATTTGGGTCAGCCGGCTGCTAATAACGCCACAGCGTTAGCGACTGTTTCACCTCCACGCTGTGTAATCTCTGATCGGTCGGTTCTGGAGGTGAAAGAAGAACCGGACTGTGTTTACTCGTTTGTCACAGCGGAGCTGCGCTGCGTCTGACAGCAGCTGATGAAAACAGTTTTACTCATGAAGCCGTGTGGCCTCATGAAATATAAATGCACTGTAGTGGACTGTAGGCTCTCCTCCGCTGACCTTCCTCCTGCAGCTGAAGCACCAACACTCTATAAATACAGCCTCTGGACGCACGAATGGGTCTGTCAGGGCCTGATCTACGGGCCTGGTGCTGCCGACGGGCTGGGACTGGGTTTAGACTGGGTTTAGACTCTGGTTGGACTGGGTTTAGACTGGGTTTGGATATAGTTTAGATTGGATTTAGTTTAAGTTAAGACTGGGTTTAGACTGGATTGGACGTGGCTGAGGACTGGATTTAGACTGGGTTAAGACTGGGTTTAGACTGGGTTTACGCTGGTTTAAGACAGGGTTTAGGCTGGATTTGGATTG
>NW_007578609.1:134080-135403 GCF_000690725.1 Stegastes partitus
ACGTTGTTGTTTTTGCAGTAATTCATATTCTTGTCCACGCTGTGGTTTTTGCTTATTTCATCGTTTTTGCTCCACAAAGCACCGTCCCATTAGAACCCAGACGGAGTTCTGAGTCTCCAGACAGCCGCCTGGCTTCAGGGGATCCTTCAGGAATCAGAACACCAACCTTGGCTCTCGCTCGGAGGTCACGGCGACTCGCCCATCGGCTCTTTGAAAAAGGTCAAGACGGCTTGAAGTGCAAAATGACTGAGAGACGAGTGGACGAGGAAATAAAGAGGCTGCGATTGTGCTGCTCTTCGTCTTCTTTTTCGTTTTTCTCTGAGCAAATGTAAAGTGGAGGGAGACGGCGGATGAATAATTCCCGACCACTTTCAAAGTCAAAGCGAAGTCGGCCGTGTGAGGAGGGAAAGGATCTATTGTGGGAACTCTTGAGCTGAGAGGCAGCGCTGGACGATAAACAAGTTAGTTTGGAAATTAATCAGAGTGCGGAGAGAGGAAGGCCGAGGAGGAAGAGGAGGAAGAGGAGGAAGAGGAGGAAGAGGAGGGCAGCGTGGAGCTGGAGCGCTCCTTAATGGGGTGTCAGTCAGGAGGTTTGGCCGGAGAAGCTCACGCCGCATTAGAAGGAAAATGGCTAATCAAAAGGTTTCCGAGGTGAGGCGGCGGCGTTTCCCCGCTCAGACCCAGACGTCAGGATTGATGGCAGCAGAAACAGGCTCTGATGGGAAACAGCCTGAAATCTGCTTGCTGATGGAGTCTATTTTCTCCAAATCCGTTAACAGAGACGCCGAACAGCGAAATATCAAACGAGCACAAACACAACGAGCTGCAGCGGCTGTTTCACCACCGAAAACAAAAACAGGGACCTGAAATGATCCGGCACAAGAAACTAAACTTCAAGTAAATGTTCTCGTTGTAATTAAACATGAGGGTCAGTTCATAAATCTGTAAAACAAACGTCATCAGGAGGAAAAGGTTTCCTTCACTGCTGATCCTCACCGACCTGGAAGTGACCCGTCTGCAGCTCCTGAGCAGCAGAACGATGAGATCTGTGTTTATTTACAACATGTTTACAGGTTTTAGGGGTGAATTCATCTTCGGGGTGGACGACGGCCAAAACACCGGACAGATCCACGGAGAAAAACACAGATAACCGAAGCCAACAAACCCAACACACCTGTTTAGCATAAACAGAGAAAACAAGGTCAGAAGGAACAAGTCGACCTGCAAACTCCACAAGAACCATCAAAACTACAGGAGCCAATCATCTGTGAGCTGCTGGTGTCTCCACCAATCAGCACCTCGTCTACACCTGATGCAGATAAA
>NW_007578609.1:137228-139615 GCF_000690725.1 Stegastes partitus
AGCTGCCTTCAGACAGAACAAGCAGGTGTGAAAGTCTGTTTGTGGAAAACCAGATTGAATAAATACCTTTACACCAGAGAGGCTGAAGGCCTGAAGCAGCCGGAGACCATCAGAACTAAATCAGCAGCACATTAACATCCAGCGCCGGCTTTCTCCTCAGACGCTGCTTTATAGATCCTTCCTCTCTTTACGAGCAGCGTCCGTCTTGTTGTTGTTTCTGCTCCGTGTCTCAGCAGCGAACGCACGACTTCTGCTTCCTGTGATTGGATGTCTCATCACTCGCTCGTCTTCCTGCTCACCTGGCAGGTATTCTAATTTACACTAAGTGAGCTCCGATGTAAACGCCTTGGTTCCTCCATAAAGCTGCTCCTGCTCCTGTTTCTAATGAGAGAATTCATCTCGTCGCTGCCGTTTGGTCCTGCTGAGCTCAGATTAGTTTCTGTGACAAACAAAGCTGCTGCTGGAACATTTAGATGCTTCGAGTCTGTAAAACGATGACGATGATGATGATGATGATGATGATGGTGGTTCACACACAGACAGCCAAACACAACAATAACTCAGAGAAGTTATTCACGCTGATCTGGAGACTGTTTTAGTTTCACTTTCCATCTCATCAGCGTCTCTGTAATGTGACGAACAAACCGGCCAAAGTGTTTCTGAAGGAAACCAGGAAAGAGAAAACAAGTGATTTTCTTGTTTTATTATCTTCTGCGGGAGCAAACAAGCTGCCGGTGCAGCAGCTGCAGGCGGAAACCAACCAGGATTATACCGTCAATTTAGAAAAACGCTTCTCTTTCACCTCCATCTCTGGTTTCGTCTCTAATCTTTATTCAAACGCAGCGCCGACGACGACGTGACGCGACACAATTCTTCATATTCTGACTGGAGACTGAATCAAATCCTGAACTTTGTCCACTGGCTGCTCTGGTTTGTTCAGAACAATGCGGTGTTGAAGAAAACTGTAAATAATTCTCCTATTTGAACATAGAACATATTCAGGTAAATCATTTTAAAACTGTTTACAGATGTTTTACTAAACATTTAACAGCTTGTAAAATCAAATTAAAATCTAAGAAAACTAATGTGCACATCAAGAATCTGTATTTTAACAATAATTTGTTCTTTTTATGGATTAAAAATGAGCTAAAGATAAAATTATTATACTGATTTTTGCAGTTTTTCAACACTTACATCTTTTCTTTAACATTTTATTTTTGCTCCCAGATTTTTAATTTTTTTAGAGAACTTTCTTATTTTTACAGCGTGTCTTCAATCCATTACATATATGTCAGAAATAACATGTTTTAAAGGAGCTGCCAACATCTACGGCGTTACGTCTACAGTTGAAGCTAAAAGATGTTTTTTGTTTCCTGGAGCAGCGAGACGAAGCAGCGCCTCTGATTGTGTTGCTGTAATTGAACAAACTGCTGAAGGACGGTTCTCTGCAGCCTCGCCGGCCTCCAGGGAGACGTCTGATCAGTTTGTTGGTGAACGAATGTCGTCGTGCTGATTGTGTGTTTGAACGAAGCGAAACCGAAACAGCTGCAGCTTCAACAGGAAACCTGCAAACGCACTCAGCTGGCCGTCGTTTGGAGGTTTATGAAATCAGCTCATACATTTAACTGTTTCTATGTTCTACAGTTTCACTATTCATTCACTTATTTATTTGAAATTTGACTAGAACAGAACAGAACAGAACTTTATTGATCCTTTCAGTGGAAACCTCAGGAAATTGTTGAAAAAACGATTTTGTTTCTGACTAAAAACAAAACGTCCACAAACAGAACGGAGCCTAAAAGTTGATCATAAATAAAACGTGAATCATTTTGATTGTGTACATGATAAAAAACCTAAAATAAATTCAACCAAAAAAGACATAAAAATCCAGCTGCTGCATCTGACTAATAAAACTATTTATAATAAGAGTTCAATAATAAAATGTTTTTTAAAAATGTATTCACATTTTTGACATTTTGTCTTTTGTTTGCATCATCCAGCCATAAATACCATGAATATTTAATATTTAATATAAATCTAAATTTGTCATTTAAACCAACCTAAAACAGTTCAAACTTATTACTAACGTTTCTAAAACAGTCTTCCAGTGCTGAGCTTCATCCAGATCCAGACTGTTGGTCAGAAGCCGTCTTTGGATGAACTTCAGCTTCACCGTCAGTAAAAGCAGCTCTTTCATCCCACAAACACTCGTTCTGAACGTTCTCTTCATCTTCTCTGTTCTACGGCGGTTCTTAGAAGTTCAAACGTTACGTGATCTTCAGAGTTTCTCCTCATCATCATCATTATTCTGCAGCTTAATGAGCAGTTCTGAAGGTCACAGAGGTCCAGAGAGTCAGGAGGGTTCAGACGAAGCCCAGAGGAGCTGC
>NW_007578609.1:141300-146497 GCF_000690725.1 Stegastes partitus
ATATAAATGTAGTTCTGGAGGCCGTTTAATGAAGTTACTGCAACTTGAATTTAGCTTTAAATCAACTGCTGCAGAGATCAGAGTTTAAATTAGACTAATGATCAACATGATGTCAGCAGCTGTTTGACATCAGCTTCATTACTATATTTAAATCAGCTGTTTGTTGTTTTGAGTGAAAGGCCGTAGACGAGCTTTTAGAGTCGAGCTGCTTCGGTCGCCGTCGGCGCTTCGACCTTCTGGCCTCCGGCTCCTTCAGGTCTTCGGCTGCTTTTTGGAAACGCTTGTTGGTGAAATGCGGCCGGTAAATAACTCGTCGGAGGAACAAGCGTCGGGTTGGAGAGGTTACGTTTCTCCGCCGGAGTCGAGGAGCTTCGATTCGGGCCGAGCGAGACGTGACATGTTTCTGGAAGTTTTCAATCCCCGGCGGGGCGTCTGGAAGGTCGTCGCTCCGCCGGGAGACAAGAGGCGGCGGAGTGGAGACGGAGCGGAGGCCATTCAGCAGCAGGAAGGAGGAAGGAGCTGCTGCAGGAGCTGATAGACCCGACGAGCGACTAAAGCTCCGGGGAGCGGCGGCCTCTCTCCAGATTACCTCCATCACAATTAGCTCCTATTTAGTGTTTTTATCTGGAGGGTCGCCGAGTTCAAGGACGCCATCCGGCTGCCGTAAAACAGCGAGCTCACCTGAACAAGAGAGCGCATTAGCCGAGGTGATTATGGGATGGGAGGAGTCTTTATGGTTCTCACACGTCCTCCTGCAAAGTCACCGTCAGTCAGAAGCTGCTTCACACAACACTCTGATTTACCACCACAGCGTCCACGTTCCTCCTGCTGCTCGGAAACAAGCACAAGTCTGAGCTTCTGAAGCAAATATTTAAAACTTTGACCTGTTCTTGTGTTCTGTGACGTGTTCAGACTGAAAGATAAACTAAGATAAAGGAAACCACCTGGTTGATACACTGGTCTGAGTTCAGCTGATTGGCTTTATTTAACTTTCTCTATAAACTAATTTAATCCAACCACTGAACTAAAAGCTGCAGGATTTACTGATTCAGACAAATAAACCTGTTGTGGTGCACTCTGATGAGTTGTGTTGACTGAATAATGTCGCATCAGCTCAATATTTAGTTTAATTTAAACTCTGATTTCTGCGTTAGTTGGTTTAAACTAAATTCAAGCTAAAGTAACTTAAGAAAGGGACTTGAAAATTGCATTTATCTTTGTGTTGAAGTCAGAATTTTACATCTGAACACTGGAGCAACTTCATTTTATAAATTAGATATTTTTTTTATAAATTAAAAAAAAAAAACTCCTTTAAATAACAGAAATTAAAAGCTCATGTTTGTGCTTCATGTTGTGACTGTCACAGAAAACAGTGAACAGATTCAAACTCACTGATTTAAACACGTTAAGATGCAAACATGATTTTATTGGCTGTGTTGACTGAATAATGTCACATCAACTTAATATTTAGAGTAATTTAAACTCTAATTTCTGCATCAGTTGGTTTAAAATTAGATTCAAGCTAAAGTAACTTAAGAAACAGACTTGAAAACTGCATTTTATTTCCCATCGGAGCCACTCGTTCTGAGAAACAGAATCCGTTTTTTGAACACTTAATAAAAACAGATTACTTATTTGTTTATCTGATGAATTAATCTGTTAAATCAATAACACAGACTGTGTTCTTATTCATAGTTGAGCCTAAACATGTTTTTTTAGAGCGAAAGGTTATAAAAATATCTGTATGATTCATTTTATAATTAAATCCTAACGTGTAGTTTAGAAATGAAGCCACTCCAGTCGATGAGCGTCTGAAACCTTCAGAAACACAAGGAGAACATGAGCAGAACGTTCTGTGTTTGGGGTTATAAATATGAACTATTGTAACGTCCACACTTAAGAAACTCTGCAGGAAAAATAAATGAAAATTTTGTGATTCATCAGAGACCCTCCAGCTCTGAACCAGGAGACCTGCTGAAGGCTCCAGAAGCTTCAGGTGGACCTTGTGTTCGGTTTATCATCACGTCACTATTAAAGACTTCAAGAACGAACCTCCTGCTCCGAGTTTAACCTGAAAACTCACCGAAACATGTTGGAAAACATCCGACTGTGAACTTTCAGACGATTAAAACGATTTATTATTAAATCACAAACATCTCTTTATTCTACGAGTTTATATGAACCAGTGAAAACTAAAACCTCCGTGTTCCTCCTCTGTCGAATCAGATTCAACCTCCATCGACTGATCGACCAATCAAAGAAAAAACAACTGGACTTAACATTGTGCCTCATTTAAACTCACAACCTTCAAAACAACTAAAAAAACAACCACGAATCAACCACAAAGAGAAACTAAACGACCAGAACGAGACACAAACCGATGAAGAAGACGAATGTGGTGATTCAGATAAACCTTTTAAATTGTTAATAAATGATTATTTTAATGTTTGACGTGATGACGTTGCGTCAACGTAATATTTTGTGTAATTTAAACTCAAACTAACTTAATGAAACTCTTGGAGCAGCTTCATCTATGAAAGCACACTCGCTGTTTGTGAGTTTTTACATGAGCTGGAAGAAAAGCAAAGTTTTTGTCTTCAGGAGGAAAATCAGGAAAGAGCAGTTTAACTTTAAAGTGCGTTTCCATGACGACTAACGGAGTCCGGCGCTGCAGAGTCGAGTTCACAGAGAAACTCAACGTCGTGTCGGAGTTTAAACTCACGCGTCAGCATCAGGAGGTTCAAAGTGAAACTCAAGTCGACGCAACTTTGAATTTTTCACCTTGAATTTAAAATTTGGCTGCAGGTGGATCAGTGGTTAGCACCGTTAGCGCCTCACAGCTAGAAGGTCGCCGGTTCGTGTCCCGGTGAGGACACCCGGGATCTTTCTGCGTGGAGTCTCCATGTTCTCCCCGTGCAGTGTGGGTTCTCTCCGGGTTCTCCGGCTTCCTCCCACAGTCCAGAAACATGCTGAGGTTAATTGGTGATTGTAAATTGTCCGTAGGTGTGAATGTGAGTGTGCTTGGTTGTCTGTCTCTAAGTGTAGCCCTGTGATAGACTGGTTACCTGTCCAGGTGAACCTGCCTTCACCCTGAGTCAGCTGGGATAGGCTCCGCCCCCCCTAGTGAGGGTTAAGGTGTAGAGATGATGGATGGAGTTTTAAATTTCCTTTTAATATGTTGTTTAGTTAAATGAAGCTTCATGAACATTTCTCTGGTTTTACTGCCTTTAAAGACAAGCCTCTGTAACAGGAAACGTGCTCCGATACGTTTACTTTTCATACTTGAAGGACATTTTCATGACAATAGTTTTACTTCAGGACTGTTTTCAGTCTGACTTCTATCAAAGCTGTGTTCTGTAGCTGCTGGATGTTGTTCTGTGTCTGAAGCCGTCCAGTCTGCTGGATGTTGGTTTGTTCTCTGTGACTTTGGCCTTCGTCTGCGTCCACCGAGTGCAGCAGAAGTAATCTGACTCCATGATGTGGGCGATCCATAAATACGCCTTGTTTATCGTTATCTGTTCTCCGGAGGAGACGCGGAACGTAAACTGTGAGATGACGAGTAAAGTCGAAACAAACACAAATCAGAGGCGGGAGTCGGTTCTGGACGATGTGAGCGGATCCTGCAGAGCTGCAGAGTGGCAGCCAGAGATAAGAGCAGAAGGAGCCGCGGCGGCTTTCTGCTGCTGCACACCTTGACAGGCTTTAACGGCGCCGACGCCAGCGCCGAGCCACGCCGGCACCGACGCCAGCACACAAACCGGCTCAGACTGGGCCCAACGGCAGCCAGCGGCGGAGCGGAGCAGCACCGCAGGCGGCTGCAGAGGGAGTCGCTGCCCACCTGCCGTTCTGCCGCTTACACAGCTCCCAGTGTGTGTGTGTGTGTGTGTGTGTGTGTTGTTTTCATCTCCACATGTACGAAGGCGGCTCCAACAAACGTCTGGAGAGCAGCAGCGCCCACATCGGACGCCCAACGAGCCACAGCTCCACCGAACACGTCTGAGGGAACGTTTACCGGGAACAGGACGGGAGGAAGATGGACGTACAACAACAAGCAGACACAAAATCATCACAAGCAGACACAAAAAGACCACAAAGAGACAGAAAACCACTGAAAGGAAACACGAACAACCACCAAGAGACTCACAACATCCAAACAGAAGCACAAACCAACAACATGGACACACACAGAGACAGAACAGCAGCAAAACACAGGACAGCACAAAACAACAAAGACATTTAAAACAACACAGACAGAAACCAAAATACCACAAAGAGACACAAACCAACCACAAATAAACACAAAAAGGCCCAGAATGACCAAAAAGAGACACAAAATGACGACAAAGACGCACAAATTGACCAGAAAGAGACGCAAAACACCCACAGGGACAAACAAAGCATCCAGAAAGTAACACAAAACAACAACCAACAACAAAAACTACCGCAGAGACACAAAATGACCGAAAAGAAGCACAAACCAACAACATGTAGAGACAGAAAACCACCAAAACGAGACACAAAACAACCACAAAGAGAAACAAAATGATGAAAAAGACTCATGTAGTGACTCAGATAAAGCTGTTAAATCATCATAAACATTATTTTAATGGTTGACGTGTTGCATCAACTTCAGATTTTGTGTCATTTAAACTCAGATTAACTTCATCAAACTACATTTTTCTTCATGTTGTCGTCTTCAGGCCTCTTGGAGCAGCTTCATGTATTAACACACCAGTGGTTTGTGTGTCGGTCTGTGGTTTCACTGGCTGTACTTTGTGTGTCTGTCTTCAGGAGAGAATCTGCAGCTGATGAGTAAAAAGCAGCTTTAATTTAAAGTGCGTTTCCATGACAACTAATGGAGTCCGGAGCTGCAGAGTCGGGTTCACGGAGAACCCTCAGCGCTGCTCTCCGACTTTCTGAACTTCGACCCGACTTCCCCCCAGCGGGCCGGCGGAGCGCCGGGGTGAACTACCCACAATCCTCTGCTCCAGGAGGTCACTTCCTGCAGCTGGCTGGAGTTAAAGCGTCGCCGCCTGCAGCAGATTAAAGCGTCGGCCCAGAGTTCAGGTTGTCTGAGTGCAGCTTCAGCTTCATGACGTGTTCCAGCAGAGACGTGGTGGAAACACGGCGGGTTAAAGACGCACAGCGAGCCGCAGAGACGACACGACGCCGACAACACAACTCTGACGCACAAAGA
>NW_007578609.1:147258-148900 GCF_000690725.1 Stegastes partitus
TTTACAATCACCAATTAACCTCAGCATGTTTCTGGACTGTGGGAGGAAGCCGGAGAACCCGGAGAGAACCCACGCTGCACGGGGAGAACATGGAGACTCCACGCAGGAAGATCCCGGGTGTCCTCACCGGGACGCCAACCGGCGACCTTCTAGCTGTGAGGCAACAGTGCTAACCACTGATCCACCTGCAGCCCACCAGGAGACCAGTTTGACGGAATAATGATCAAATGTCAATAAAGTTTTGGATTTTTATGGCACAGTCTCTAAACGGTTTGGATGAAATAATAAAACACGTGTTTTCATGTTTTATACTTCAGGAGCTCGACTTTATTGATCTCGACCTAAAACCAAACTAATGTTTACTGTCCACAGACATCACAGGAAGACGTTGTTGTTATCATATATTATTATATATTGTGATATATTGTGATATATTACCATATATCATACATTCTCTTGCCTTTGTGACTATATGTCGACGTTGCTATCAGCATATATTATCATATATTATTATTTATTATATATTATCATATATTATTATATTGTTATATATTGTTATATATCATACCTTCTCTTTACGTGCAGCCTCTGTGACTTATTCTGTACATCTGCATTCATCCTGTTTATTTTTAATCTGAGCAGCTGTTCTGTTGGTTTGGATCTTTGGTTCTTATTAAACTCCTGGAGACGAGTCCCTCTGGTTCCTCACAGCGATCTGATCAGAACGATTCCTCCTCAAACCGCCGAGCAGCGATTTGCTTCTCGGCTCTATTAAGAATCTCCATCATCTCCAAGTGGCTCTCTGTGACGTTCCTCGTCTTTATCTGATCCTCATTATAATCATCTCAGAGCGCTGGTTCTCGTCAGGACTCGTCCTTCTCCCGTTCCTTTGTCTTCGGCCCACTCGTGTCCGAGTAGTTTGGACCCGCTGGCCGAGCGACAGCGCTGTGATGCAGCTCAGAGTCTAATCTGGTTAGTTACAGAGAAAACAGGGAGAAGAAGCTCTGCGTCCTCACAAGCTTCGGCTGGAGTCTCCTCTAACCAGCAGCTGCTTCGTCAAACGTCAGGGTTTAAATAAAGGTTCAGTTTAAACAGTAAAGCTTCTCCACTGGAATCATGTTGCTTTAAAATGATTAACTTCCTGTAAAAGATGCTTCTTTAAAAACTGTTTTCAACGATAAATTCTTGAACGTTTTCTCAAATTTTGATAAATTATTGATCATATCTAGTAAAACATTTGAATTTTCTGTAGAACAATAAATCAAACACAGAACAAACTGTATGTTTTTGTTCTTCGATGACGTTCAGCTGAAACATCAACACGTTTCTGCTGCATTTAAATAAACTGAATAATCTCGTGTTACAGATGGAACTTTAAAACGTTTTAAAAAATTATATATGAAAGATTAAAATGTGAACTCATTTCCAACAGTTGTTTTACAGATTTTCACTGTTTTGATGAATAAACTGTCAGATAGTATTTAATAACCAAAAAATGTTTTAAATGTTTTTTCAAGTGAAGCATAAAAAACAGACAAACTGTCACTAATGTTCAATTAAAAATATGGATTTTATTCTTTTGCAATTTTTGCCCTTTTTTTGTTGTATTTAGATAAAAATATTACTTTTAAAAATAATATTT
>NW_007578609.1:149220-150068 GCF_000690725.1 Stegastes partitus
GTGTTTCTCTTGAATTCCTGCTCAGATCAAACCACCAGCAGCGTGTTGCTGCTGTAACGGTACCGACAGACGCTCGGGTCGCTGCACGGCAACGACAGGAAGCAGCTAGAACCTGTAGAAACCTCCTGGGCGATGGATTTATGAGCCTGTTTGACTTTGTGCCGCTGATCAGCAGATCTCAGCTGGACTTTGTCTCATCTCAGGATAATTACTCTGCCGTTTCACACTGGATCCGAGGAGCCGTCCACCAATCAGGACGCAGGAAAACGCCGAGACACCTGAAGCCTTAATAGACGAAGCGCACCCGTCTGCTGAGCATCACAGAGGACGCTGCTCTTTCATTTCCTCTGAACCAATCAGCTGCAGCCCGTTGGAGAAGGACGGCGGCGTCCTTCAACCAGCAGCCGACGGATCAGGAGGACGTTCATCTGCAGCTTCAGCTTCATGCAGAGTTCTGCTCCATCGGACGGATGCAGAGACGGACTTCCAGGATGAAGCTGGAGGCGCTCTGCTCGTGTTTACCTCCTCAAACAGCCACATTAGTGCAGCTCAATACTCGGCCCGGCCCGCCGGGTTTATTTAACCCCCGTCGGCTCGGCCTCGGTCCCTTCGGCCCGGAGGCAGCAATAAAAGCAGGTAAACAGAGGAGAGCAGCAATAAACCGAGGGGCTGAAGAGCCGAGAGGCTCATCAGGAGTCAACAGACCCCAAATCCCTCATAGTCCCCTCACTGAGGGTTCAGACCGAACAGAGGAGCCAAACTGGAAATAAGAGTCAGACTGAGACACAGCAGCTTCATTTAAAACCTCCAGGGTCCAGCAGAACAACTTCTGGACCAGCAACACACAC
>NW_007578609.1:150823-161615 GCF_000690725.1 Stegastes partitus
ACAACCAGATGTTTCAAATGATAAAAACTCTATTTTTATGGTATAACAAGATATTTTCATCTACTTATACTATCGTCGTGTATTGTTTTGTCGTGACGAGACGTTTTCACGTGATGATGAAATATTTTCATGGTAAACAAGATATGTTCAAGTTACAGTGAAATATGTTCATGACATAACCAGATATTTTCACATTAAAGCGAGATGTTTCACATCATGATGTCAATTCTGCACAACGCTGAGACATTTTCAGATGATAAAAAATCAGTTTTTGTCGTATAACAAGATATTTTCATCTTCTTATATTGTTGTGTCATAACATGATGATGAGATATTTTCATGTCGTATTTTCAGGTTACGGTGAGATGTTCTGACGGTAAAACAAGATGTTTTCACATGATGATGGACATTTTCAGATATTTTTCTAAAAATAACAAGAAATGTTTCCATTCTGATATGATCCTCTGATATGACCAGGTCATCACAAGACATTTCACATCCTGACTAAATGTTTTTTATATTATGTCGACATATTTTCATGTCATGACGAGACCTTTCCTCGTCGTGCTGAGACCAGGACCAGACTCTCAGACTGAAGCAGAGCCCAGCAGAGGAATAAACTGGAAATAAACTCACAGCGAGATGCAGCGGCTTCATTTAAAACCTAAAACCGTCTCCTAACCACGGAGCTGAGCTGAATGTGATGCAGAGCCGCTGGTCAGTAACTCTGAAATTACTTCTGTTTCCTGAAACCTGAAGCTTCAAAACGATCAAGACAAAGACTGGCCTGTTTTCTGCAGCTCCTCTGGATCACCGTCCGTCACATTCTCACATCACAACCAGATAGTTTCATGTTACACAGAGACGGGTTCACGTTAGAGCACATTCCTCATGATAAGTGTTGAAGCTATAACGAGATACGAGCACGTGATGATGAGATGCCGTCACATCACAACCAGACAGTTTCACGTTATGTCGAGATGTTTTCATGTCATGAGGAGATGTTTAGTGTTATAACAAGATATTTCTACGTAATGTCAAAGGTTTGTCTGCATCACAACATGTTAGAACGAGATGCTTTCATCTTATAACGAGATGTTTTCACATTTTTTCAAGATCCTGTTGTAATGATTATAATTTTGGTTTTATGTCGAGATATTTTCACAACATGATGAATTATTTTCAAGTTCCAGCGAGAATATAATGACGGAAAAGAAGATATTTTTGTGCTAAAACCAGATAGTTTCATGTTACGTGACGTTTTTTTTGGTTTTTTTAATCATGACAATATATGTTTATGTTACTAAATATTTTCACGTCATGTCGAGATATTTTCACATCTCTCCAGGCTCCGGCTATAATAAGGTTTTCATTACTACTACTTGTTTGTATTAACAAGATTTTTATGTTATTTCCAGATATATTTTATGCTGTAATGACATATTTTGAAGCTACAACGACATATTTTCCTGTTATGTCGGCCTGCAGGCAGATTGATCAAGAAACGAGATGCGTTTCTATGTTTGAATAACTTTAAAGTTATGAATCAAACTTTTTTCTTTTTCTTGTGTAATTTGCTTTGACATAAACAGACAGCGGACTCAGACGTGATGCCGTATTTATTCTGCAGCAGAGTTCAGGTTTGACATAAAGTCCTTTAATATTAAACACTGAGACAGCAGCCGTTTGGGAAATCTAACAATAAAACTTTTGACATCTGTTCGGTGTCACGACAACTTCTGCTCCTTAAACATCTTATTGGTTCGGCCTCAGATTCCACAGCTGACAGCTTTCAGTTCATCCACCGTCAGAAAACCGAACGTTCTGCACAAACGTCATCGTGTTTGAACCTCTGGAGGTTTGTGTTTGCATGTTCTGCTTCTCCTGTAGATGATGACGTCACTTAAACGGTTTTATGGCTCTGCGGACGCCTTCAACTGTTTCTGTGCCCTAAAAATGAACCGAAACTGGAATTTAAACTACCTGAGCAGGAAAATGATGATGTCCTTCTGGCTCATTAAACGTCTCTTTATTTACCTACAACAGATTAGTTCGGAGATGAGCCTCGCCGGGAGAAAAAGCGCCTTTTATCGCCGCAGAAGGTTACAGACAGACGCTTTAAAATGTCAATCTGCCATCATTAAACTGTCAGCAGTTATTAATGCTGCAGCTCTGATTCGTGCACATTAAGCTTCGATTTGTAAAATAAAAGAAAAAGCGAAAAGGGAGAAAGACGCTGTGCAAACGGCTCGGACTGCAGGGTACGAAACAATAGTCTAACCGTCGATAGATGCGACTTTTAGGAGCGTTTTTGGGCAGATTTTCCTCCTTAAATGTGTTTTTAAATCTGTATGTTTGAAATGTTTGTGCTTGTTTTAAAAGAGAATATCAAGTGTTTAATCAAATGTGTCTGACTTTTAAATCCAGTGTCAGTCGACATTATGAATAACTTTAATCTACAGAGCAAGTCTTAAACTTCACAGCACACGAACAAATGAGGCGTTTTATGACATAAATGAGATGAAAAATGATGCAGGTTGAATAAAATTAGCTCCAAACTCACAGCAACACTTGACTTTTCCGTCCACTCATTCTGCTACAGAGGCTCAAAAACACTCCGAGTTGTTCCTTTAAACCGAAGCGCTGCTCAGCCCGGGATGCAGGGACGGTGCCCCGGCAGAATAGGGATTGTTTTGGTGGAACATTTGTAGGAAAACTATCATTAAAACTCACTAAAACTCATCCAGACTCATCATCTCCAATACGTACAAGGGTTCACAAAGCGAGCAGCATTTTCGGAACATGGCAGCACACAGACAGCAGAACAGGAGGAAGGAGAATGCTAACGGTCGGTTAGCATGAGGCTAGTGGATTAGCAGCACTCACCGCTGGAGCAGTCCAGGCCTCCCCATCCGGGTTCACACTGGCAGGTATCAGGAGACACACAGCGTCCGTGGGCACATTCTTCAGTACATAACGCTGAGGAGGAACCAGACAGTAAACAGTGAACATCACAAACAATCTGAGCAGCAGCTTCATTTATATAAAGTCCATGTTAAAGTTAATTTTGTGACTGCAAACTGAATCCAGCCTCCCATCAGATCACACGGACGTCTTCCAAGGTCACATTCGGTATCACAATTATCATTTAGCACAAATTGATCGCAGCCTTTTCTGTGCAGCTCAGCACATCAACAGTCACCAGAAAGACTTTAACTTTGGAGGATAATGTCTCCATCACATCCTTCCTGCTTCAGGGCGACGTCTGATTTCATAACATGAGTTTTTGGTAAAAATTAAAGGACCAATCTGACACTCTTTAGAAACAATAACCTGCTGCCTCTTATCGGGTCTTTCAGGTCCCGGTTCTGCTGCTGTTTGACATATTAATACATCAGTGAGGAGCAGATTCGTCTTTCTCAGAACAAATCGTGGCTGGTTGTTAATATTAATGTAAAGAAATCTCCTGTGCTGCGATACGGGGAGATGCTGATGGAGTGTGAAGCGTGTTATCTGCTTTGTACAGCTAACAGATAAGGCGCCGCTGACGTCTCCGTTTCCACCTGAAGCTCCTGCTGTAATATTTCACTGTGACACGGCGTACAGTGGAGACGTCACGGCCGGGCTCAGACGGACCGGCCGATGATGAACGACCAACGTTTCCAGGCGTCCGTCATCATCATCAGCTCGGAGGTGACGACGAGGAGACGCGACGAGGCGAGAAGAGCTCAGCATCCAGACGTTCAGCTGATAAAGAGTCTGGAAATGTCACTCCGGCCGACTTCAGAGAGCAGCGCAGCAAAGTTTAGAGCCAGTGACACGCCACAGCGAGCTTTAATAACACCAGCTTGACTTCTTCACTTGCAGTCATTATGTGGTTGCATCACACGGCGCATTTGTGCAGCTTTTTAAATGAGAAATCCCCATAAACTCAGTGTCACATCTGCTCCAGTCAGCCGTCCAGCAGCAAACTGTTGTGTTGGAGTTTAATCCTGTAGAACCAGTCGGTTCAATATGCTGGACCAACAGAATGGGTTAATGATGGAAGAAAGTTATTTCATCTCTTGGAAATACTTAATTTAATTAAGTTCATTTATTTCTAGTGCAGTTAAATATGTTAGTTAAGTTGTTTTCTGGATTAACTTTTAGTTGGACCAACTTTAATTATTTGACTTCAATCAGCTTTATTTTCTGTGTAAAACTAGTTGGTCCAACCTGATGAAGTGAAGTTGGACTCAGCACTTGGGAATAAATTGAATGAACCCAAACAAATGATGTTGAGTTAACATCAGCACATGAAGCTGAAGATCATCAGACTGTTTTATTTCTGGTCATTCAAAGAGTTGTTTTTTTTTTTTTTTAGTGTAACTGAAGTCATTTAGTTTGACAAACTTAATGTACACGAGTTGAATCTACTTCATTTTCTCCTGCAGAACTCATTGGTCCAACCTGATGAAGCTGGAACCAGAACATGCAGACACCACTTTTTCTACATTCATGTTTAGAAGTGTTGTTTTTTTTTGTTTTTTTTGAGTGCAACTAAAAAAGTGATTTTGTTGGATTAGCTTCATGTACATGAGTTATCTCAACTTCATTCAGTGAAACTCGTTGGTCCAACCTGATTACAATAAGTTGGAACAAACACCACGTCTTCTACACTCACAGCTACTTTCTCTGGCTGCTGCTGAACATCCTGTTTTTTTTAAATTTTATTTCCACATTTCCACCATGTCAATCCTGTAATTGTGCGGTTGCCAGGCGACCGGCGGCGGGTGTTAACGGGGTTAAAGCGGCGATGTGTCCACGCTGGTCTCTGCCCGGTGCATTCTGGGAAAGGCAGCGATTGTTCTTTTAGCCGGAGACGTCGACGTTACATCATGATCAGAAGGCAGAGCTGAAGATGAAGACTGTGGCTCAGAGCAGCTTCTCTGTTAGCATCCCTGTTGAAGTGAACTCCGTCTCACACCGGCAGCTCCGGCGAGGCGTCTCCGTGCGTCGCCATGAATACTGCATGCTGCTTCAGGTCGGACTGACAGCTCGGAGACCGGAGCTCCTCCATGGCGCCGCTACGACGTCCTCGCGCTCTCGCAGCAGAACCCGACGCTCGGCTCGCATACGAATGCGATCCGGAACAAATGAGCAGCGCATAAATGAAAGACGTTGGGTTTCGCCATCTGCGCGCCGCTACCTGCGACGGTGACCCGTTTTCTGAGGCGACGCCGTACCGATGTTTAAAGTCAGCACAAAAAGTGAAGTGCTGAGTTCTGGAAGCGGCTGCAGGAGTCGGAGCGGCCTCGCCGAAGCCGGGTTTTATGGCGCTTTAGTCACAGAGGGGTCGTCCACTCCGGATTTATGGCTGCAGCGTGTTAACATTTTACAGCTTTTCTCGTGCATTAGGACGGGCATGTACTTGGCAGCAACGCTGAGCAAAGATTTACTCTGTAGGACGGAGCTGCTGCTGCTGCAACACAGAACCACACGGACCAGTTTAACAACCACTAAACCAACTAAACCTCCCAAAGTTAAACATTAGAGACACCAGAACTAACCAGGACAGCTGGATGGAGCTCAGTGTGTGAGCCAGCTTCACTGTCCTCTGCTCTATTAGGTCCAACTTTTACTTCTTCTTGCTTTTCCATTTTCTTTTTTCCATCATTCTGTTTTTTGAAGCAACATCTGGCACAAGGGTTTCCCTCCAAACAAACTTGACTTTTCCGCCTCCGGTTAGTTCGTCGTTGCATCACGCAACACGTTTGTGCAGCTTTTTAATAAGAAATCACAGAAAATCCGAGGTTTCCATGACTTCAGATGTGAAGCAGCTCCACGAATCAGTCACACCATGAAAACCACTGACATGCTTTAACTTTCTTTTAACAAAGAACTTTTTGTCTTTACAGATGATCCCCACTCAGTTAAACTACCAGTAAAATCATATAAACAGTCAGAAACTGTAGACTACGTCCTGATCAAGTCTGTATTTTAACAAATAGTGATTTATTCTTTTACAGTGTTTGACTGTAAAATCACACGACTTTACTGTGTTTAAATCAGCTGTAAAATATAATTATTTTAATTAAAACATTGTTCATGTAATTAAACATCCAGCAACTTATTTCACACCTCGAATATTTTCAGAAACATATTTACATGAATTGTTTTCATAATATGAGAGAAAGTTTCTAAATGAGCTGTCGTGTCGGTTTGATTTTAAATCCAGGAAGAGACCAAACACGAGCGTCCAATCAGATTCAGACGACGTTTATTTTACAAAGAAAACACTTGAAAACACTGAAATGTCTTTGATTTCATTTCATACAGAGCTGGTCTCTCATTAATCACGTTTTAAGCTAACGAGCGCTTCCTGGAGGTCGTTAAGTGACACTAGACTTATGACCGAACTGAAACGACGAGAGGCTCCACCTGGTGGCACAAACAGGAACCACAGCCGTAATGTAGTTTTATAAAGCTGGTCTCTCATGTGTTGGATTAATCGCGTTTAAAGCTAACGAGAGCTTCTCAGAGGTCGTTAAGCGACACTCGTGGTGCCTCGATGCTTCCTGCTAGTTTAAACTGAAATGACGAGAGGCTCCACCTTGTGGCACAAACAGGAACCACAGCCGTAGTATAGTTGTGTAAAGCTGGTCTCCCCTGTGTCAGATGAATCACATTTTTAAGCTAACAAGAGCTTCCTGGAGGTAAAGGTAAAGGTAAAGCTGGTCTCCTCTGAAAGTGTTCAGATAAAAATGAAAAATGCTGCCAAAATTTAAAAACAAATAAACAAAGTCAACTGTTTTCAGAGGAACGTCCGGTTAAGCTCAGTTTGACCAAATGAAAACGTCTTCAGAACGTCTCTGAGGATTTGTTTCGCTGATTTTTTGATTTTTGTTTTTGATTCCAACGACCAGACTTTAGGAATCCTACGTCATCTCTTTTCAGTGTTTTGTGTCTCTGCACGTCTTCGCTCTGTTTGTCCCGTAAACACCAACGTGTTCGTCACTCGCTGAAGAGGCTGGAAGTGATAAAACCGACTCACTCCATCACTGTAACGAGCTAAATAAATAGTTGATGTGAGTGTACTTCAGCGGTGTCTGCACCTTTGTGTGAAAAACATAACAAATGGCAGCTCACTTCTCAAAGCGTTCAGAGCGTCTAGAGCTCAACGTGTTTTAAACCGCAGCAGGTGGAATAATCACGTTTTACAATTAAACAGCAGCGTTTCATTTCTAAACAGAGAATTCATATTAGAAGGCGTCTGAACTCAGAAAGCTCGATGCAAACGGTTCAGTTTGAGAGTTTTTTAAGTGCAGTTCAGGAACAAATAAACCCAACAGTCATAGTTTTACACTGAAGAGGAGCAGATCTCTGCTCGGAGGGAAAACACGACAGAAAATGTCATATTTAGAAAAACAATCAAATCAACTGGTGGAAGCAGAGAGGAACCAGCTTTCTGTGGATTTCTGGTACGTTTCAGCCCAAACACTCCATAAATATGTGTTAAAATCTAAAACTAGTCCTGTTTCTGACTGACCAGAACCTTGGTGATCAATAATAATCATTTTATTTATTGATCAGTGCTTTCCCTGCAGGGTTTGTCCAGACGGGCCGCGGGCTGATGAACGTGTAGTTTTACTGCAAACATGAATAAACATGGCTACGTACTACGTCTGTACTTTGGTTTTTAATGACATCATATCTAAACTAAACCTGGTTCTGGTGCCGGTACCACTAGTACACGTTCTCTCTCAGCATCCAGGACAAACAGGAACATTTCTGAGTAATTTCTGGTGATTTTTAAAAGAAGGTGAAACACTTTTTGAACCTGCTGTTAGTTTTCAGGTTCAGAAGATTCAAATGTTTTTGGAGAAGCTTCAGACATTTTTCCAAAAACCTGCTCCAGTAGTTTTGGTGTCAAAACTCAACCAAAAGTAGTTTTGGTGCCTCAAAAGGCAGAAAATGTCATTTTAAACAATTTAGGAAAACAGTGATTAAATGACTCGACACAGACTGATGGTGGAAACAGAACAGAACCAGTGTTCTGAGGTTCTACTCACAGCAGGTCAACATCTGGTACGTTTTAGCCCAAACCATCTATAAATATTTGTTCTCCATTTTTAAACTGAGAATTCAGACTGTAAGGCGTTTTAACTCAAACAGATCCATGCAAACTGTTGATTTGTGACTTTTTGAGGCCAGTTAAGGAACAAATGAGACAAAATAAATCCAACATTCATAGTTTTACTCTGACGAGCAGCAGATCTGTGCTTGGATTGTTTAAAATGACAGAAAAAGTCGTTTTAAACAATTTAGGAAAAGAACCGATGAACTGACTGACTGTTGGTAGGAGCAGAGAAGAACCAGTGTTCTGTGGTTTCACTTAAACTAAGTGGATTTTGAGCCCAAACACTCGGTCAGACCAGAACCCTTCCTGACGTACGTACAGCGCCACATACAGACTCCTGCTCCGGCTCCCTCTGTCACCAGAACTTCTTGCGGTGTTTTAACTCCTTTTTTCTGACTCCTCGCCGGGATCTTCGTGCCGTCCAGCATATTTTCTGGGAGATAAAATGCTTAAATGCAAACACAGGCCCGGATTTTAATAAGACGGCGGCTCCCGTAATCCTCAAGGAGAGTTGATAAATCTTTAAAGAGGAGTTTAATCCTTTCATCCTGTGGATCGGAGCAGGAGGATTACATCAGCCACGGCTACAACAAGATTAATAGATATCAAATTAAATAATCGTCGCCTAATTCGGGCTATTGTCTCGGCGTGCCGAAGCCGCCTTCGCTGTCCTTGAACGTGTTGATCTGCAGCAGCGGGACGATTCTGAAGACGTCTGAGGCGAGAACCCGGCGGTGGCGGCGGCTGATCACAACATCCCGAGGCGGCGAAGATGAAATTGTTCTTGTCCTGAATGGGAGAAGAAGTTTTAATATTTCTCCTCTTGTGCTCCGGACATTACATGATGTTCCTGCTTTTTTCTTCTTCTTCTTTGTGCATTCAATCGTTTGACTTTTTGTACCTCGGGAGACGACGAGGACGTTTCTGAATAAGAAATCACACATAAAAAATGCATGAATACAAGAAGCGGCGCGGTGGTGCAGCGGCTGCAGCTCGCAGCAGGAAGCTTCTGGGCTCGAACTCTTCACCTCCAGCAGGTCAGCAGGCTGAACTCCAGGCTGCTGCTTCTGGGTCTTTATGTCTCATTTTAACCCACGAATGTTTTACAACTTAAAGTCCTGCAGCTCCACGGAACCAGAACAACACGAAGGAGGAGAGAGAACGCAGAGGTACTGTCAGTATGACTCAGTTAGAACAACGGAAACCAGGAAAAAACAACAAAAAGATGCAAAAATGATACAAAATATGCAAAAAAAAGTTACAAAAAGATGCAAAAATGACACAAAATATACAAAAAAAGTTACAAAAAGATGCAAAAACGACACAAAAAGACACAAAAGTGACACAAAATACATAAAAATTTTACAAAAATGACACAAAAAGGCAAGAAATGATGCAAAAGATGCTAAAATGACACAAAGAGACAAAAAAAGACAAAAATGACGATGATACAGAATATTTCCAGTAAATCTTTGGGTGTTTTTCTTCTTTTTTGTGTTTTGTGTCTCGTTTTAATTCTCTCGTGCGTCTTTTGGACAGTTTTGTCTTTTCGTCGTCACTTCGTCGCCACATCCTCTGAACATCTGACTTTATTCAGCTTCTATAAACTCCACACGGTTCTCTCTCTCGTGTCTCCTGAGGACAGTTTTGTCTCTTTGATTTCTTTTTGTTGTCGTATTTTTCTTAGTTTTGGGAGTTTTGTCTTGTTTTTGTCGTTTTCCAGCTTGTTTTTGTGTCTCCTCAGGAACGTTTGGTCTCATTTATTTTCTCCTTTCTGTCATTTTGTGTCTCATTTTTCTTGTTTTGTCGCCGTGCGATACAGATATATATATATAAGTATTTATAATTATATATTATATTAAATTATATTAAAAATAGAACTATTTTTAAGTTTACAGCTTCTGTGAACTTTTTTCACGTCTTTGTCATTGTGGATGAATTATTTGTGGTTTTTGCCAAAGAACAGGATTCTTCTGACTTTATTGTTCTGCACATCTTCAGACGCCTCCGGCTTCGTCTGTCTCCAGTCTGATGACTTCCAAGCATCACTTCTTAATCACAGACATGTTTAAATGCAGGAAAGAACAAGAACATGGAGTTCTCCACTCGGATGCTGAAGCCTGGAATCCTGGGCTCTGATATAAAACCGAGGACTTTGTCTGGACGGATTGTGAATTAAAATCAAACTCCTCGGTGCTGCTCAACGCCTGATGATGGAGAGATTCTGCTGCGACTTCACTTCAGCTCAATCGTGTTGATAAAAGGACGTTTTGTGCTCGTCTTCGTTCTGTCATGATATTAAATTAAAGGTTATTTAATCATTTGCATCCTGTAAGTGCAGAGCGAAGCAGCTGCTGAACTTCACATTTCTGCACCTTTTAAAAGAAACAAACGCTCAGACTTAATTACTTGATGCTTCTCCTTGTAATGGTTTCCATTCCATGTTTCCTGGTTGTGTTAATTCACTTTGCTGATTGTGTGTTTGTCTGATTATGAATCTCGAGCTCAGCGAGACCACCTGATTAAATAACGCTTTAATTAAAAACAGCAGGACTGAAGAGTCCGACGTCACCGATTACAAAAAGAAAAAAGAAAAAGTGACTTTAGAGCGTCGGTGAGTTTTATGGGTCTGAATGAAACTCAGTCGGAGTTTTACTCTGAACGCCAAAACCT
>NW_007578609.1:162978-167495 GCF_000690725.1 Stegastes partitus
AGTTGTTGTTTTGTAGATTCTTGTTGAAAACATGAAATTAATTTTAAATGTACACGACAAGTTGACTGAAAAGGACTGAAAATGTAGAATACAGTTTAGTTGTCCTGGAGTGTCATTTGTTGGGAGCCAAACATCGTGAATACATCTGGATGGGTTGCCGCGGTAACGATGTAGGCGTCAGTATGTACGTCGCTAAGCCGGTGATGCAGATTTCCTTTCGGGTCTGACTGTACAGAAGCCTCCCCCAAAGAGCCGGCGCATAATTCGTGTTTGCGTGTATCATGGAACAGACGCTGTCGTCTGTAAAAGCCTCTGAATCGCTTCTGAAACATAAACGCTATAAATACACTCGTCGCTTTAAACGCCGTGCAGCTCAACCTATGTGTGCGCTGACATCATAAGCAGGGAACAGTTTGTCACAGAGAATCAGGCGTTTCCGGCGAACACACAGATCGCAGCTTTTCACTGCAGCCCTACCGGGCACGTCGTCTTACATTACTGACGCACAGAAAGCAGAGCACACAAACTGCATTAACTGGATTTACAGGATTACAGGAGGACTGTCTTTGTTTCGGGATGTGATTAAGAATCCAACAGTAATTCATGTCAGAAAGCTCTGGGTGGGTTAAAGCAGGTCGAAGGCTGCCGAGGTCAGAGAGGCGACCCGGAGAGAAAAGAGACGGGAGATAAGACGGCCTCGGGCGGAGAGGAGGCACAACAAAAGTTCTGCCTGAACAAAAGATGCTGCCCAAAAAACTCGGTAAACATCCACTGAGCGTAATTACATGTTTATCGAGGAGATGCAGGAAATGAAAACCAGAGCCAACAAAACAGGCAGAGGGAAGCCCTCTAATCACATCAGCATCCTGCTCCTCCTCCACAGGAGAACCTTTCAATTAGCTCCAGCTGTGCACGTCACACCACAAAAGAGCTGTCCGAGGCCGTTAGCGTTAGCCGCCGCCTCGCACTTAACACTGGAGCGTTAGCTTCCGGCGCTCGGGCTGCTGCCACACGAGTGTGTGTGTGTTACTGTGTGTGTGTGTGCAGCGCTACACAATAGAGTCAAAGGGTATTTGTCTGGGTCCCGCCGGAGAATCTAATAAAGTTGTTTACAAGCAGATGCTGAATAAAGACAGACAATAAGCTCGACTGGCCTCCAGGAGCATCCATCCAGCGCCTCTATTCAGGCAGCGCCGGCCCTTACAGTTTACCATCTAGAGTGGATAATTGATTCCTTCTGCTGGATCGGGAGCAGAAACACCGGACCGCCACGGAGCCACCGCCGCTGCTGCTTCAGCGTCTGAAGGTCGACACTCACAGTTTCAGGTTGATTTACAGGTTAACGTACGGCCGCTTCAGTCGCTGTTTACACTCGTTTCATTGACTGTTTTTCAGTTTTCAGTGGATCGTCGTCACTGTTTACTTTTGCTCCTGGTCACAGTTTTCAGTCGGTTTTATCTGTTCTTGACTTTGTTCTCAGTTGCTGCTGTCAGACATAGTTTAATAAATGTTTGGCTTTTGTTTTCAGTCACTGTTCTGTGGTTTTTCATCGTTGTTTATTTCTGTTTTTAGTCATTCTAAGGTGCTATTTTCTCCTGTTTTCAGTCATTTTCAGACACTGTTGACTTTGTTTTCAGTTGGTTTTAGTCACTGTTGTTTCCATTGACTGTTATTCAGTCATTCCAAGCTGCCGTTTACGTCGATCTTCACTTGATCTTTGTCTCTGTTTTCAGTCATTTTATCTGTTGTTTTGTGTTTTCTGTTGCTGCTGTCAGACACTTTTCACTTGGCTTTAATCAGTCTTTGACTTTTGCTGTCAGTCGCTGCTTTTGGTCATTTTTGGTCCCTTTTGTTTCCTGTCTAGTTTCTTTCTGACTGTTTTCAGGTTGAAATCTCTGTTCACGTTGGTTTTTATTCACTGTTTTCAGTCATTTTCAGACACTGCACAACAGAACTACCTGGTTCTGTTTGGAAAACATCATGATTTGGGTTCATACACAATAAAGGCTCTGGTTGTTTTCTACGTTGCCACGGTGACGTACTCTTCCTAAATAAAAATCTGAATTTTATAGTATTGTTAAAATTAAAATTATGCATTTTTGACGTGGAACAACGTAGATTTTATCCTTTTTTTAGAGACTGGGCCGGTTATACAAGAAAATGAACCATTGTAGCTTCTGGCCTCCATGAACAACCATCGATCAACGACATCCTCCATGTTCTCTGCACGCTCGTATCGTAACGCTGAGGTCTTTATGGACAAACTGTCCAGGACCAGCAGCAGCGACGCTCTGACAGCAGGTGGACTCGAGCTGCAGCTGCTCCTCCACAGAAGCACCATCAGCAGAAGTGGATCTGGACCGCTCAGGGTGAAGAGACTCGTCATGAGAGTCAACAAACAGACAAAGAGCGGCGCTGTGCTGGTCTGCATGACGCCTCGGGGGTTCAGCGTCGGAGGAGCGATGGAGCGTTGAAGAGCTGCTCCTCTTTTCATTGGGGGACGGTAAAGTGGGCCACATCTTAACTCCGTCCAAGTGGCCGGTATCGGCGGTCCGGCCCCCCGGAGCTGGAGGTGGTTTCACTTCACTGAGAGCTCTCGTGGAGCCGATGGTCATTAAATCACTAGAAAACCCAGCAGGTGTCAGAAAACGCTGGTTAAACGAGTGAACAAGGTTCTGAAAGTCCTGCCACGAACACACAGCGCTCACAGAGGGGTACTGCTGAAAAGTAATAGATTACAGATTACTAGTTTAACTGTTAACATTGAACTTACGCAACCTTAAATGATACGATAAAGCTGTAGCTGCTGGATGTGAAAATAATCAACCGTTTTGCTGACAAAATTACCAGATTATGTAAAAGACTCACAACTAATTTCCATTTGAAGGTGGAGGAGACCAAAAACGGAGCTCAAAATAAATGTAAAATTGAACTTACGCAACCTTAAATGATACGATAAAGCTGCCTTGTAGCTGCTGGATGTGAAAACAATCCACCTTTTTTTCTAAAAACGTAACCATATTATGTAAAAGATTCACCCCTATTTTCATCCAAAGGTGGAGGAGACCAAAAACGGAGCTAAAACTGAATTTAAAATGGAGTTACAGGACCTCAAATGATACGATAATGCTGCTTTATAACTGCTGGATGTGAAAATAATTAACTTAAAGCTAATAAATTTACCAGATTATATAAAAGATTCACAACTACTTTCCACGCGAAGGTGGAGGAGACCAAAAACAGAGCAAGAAATAAATGCAAAATTGAACTTACGCAACCTTCAATGATACCTTAATGATGCTTTATAACTGCTGGATGTGAAAATAATCCAAACAGATTCACCAGATGATGTAAACAACTTGTTTCTACTGACCCCACATTAAACATGCAACATTTATAATTAATTAATCCTGTTAATTTGTGCACAAAATAATTCAACAGCACAAATTGAGAGCATAAATTATTAATAAACGTGCATATTTGGTTCATTCTAATTATTAACGAGCTGCTGTTGTTGCAGGACTTTTAGCTGCTGAACTTATTTTAAATCACCGTGAGCGATGCTAGTCGAGCTTTAGCCGCCGGACTCTTGTGAGACTTTTTCTGATGAACAAACACAAACTGAGGATCAGGAAGACTCAATGAAAGCAGCTTTAATCGTGCGCTAATTATGAAACGGCGTTTATCTGCTCGACGCTCAACAAGATGTGACGGAACAAACGGAGTTCCTCAAACAATTAAGAAGAGAAGCTGCTTCCCACCGACGCACAGAGAACATCTGTCGCCTCGTGTCTGATGCACAAACTGTGGTTGTCTTTGAAGTAGCTGCTGTTTATCTCCCTGACCGGCTGATTCTGGTATCGATGACCTGCGACGACGCCGTCCTCCGTCAGATGGAGCAGATCTGTGATGTGGCGTTTGAGGTCGCATCTCTTTTTTTTTTTCTGCTTCTCCTCTTGCGTTTGATTTCAAAGCTCTCTGTGGTCAAACTTTAGGGAGGAATCAGTAAGTGAGCGGACTGATCTGGCTCTGACAGCTCCTCCAGCGGATCCAGATAAGTGGCTGGCGTCGGTGAGGAGATAAAGACTGAGATTGAGCCGCTGTTCCGCCAGATACACTGCAATTTTAACAAGCGCCGTGCTTTGTGTGCTCGGCGAGCCGGAGAAAGTTTGGAAATAACAATGCAGATGACAGGAAAATGATTTTGTTTGTCACCGTTATGCAGAAACACTCGGCGCTCCCCGGCGGCCGCCAGATCCTGCAGAAAGAGGCGCTGATAAGAAACGCTTCGGATCAAACGCGAGCTGCATGAGCTGCCTCTGAACGGCGTCTATACGGAGGAGACACAATGAAGCCTCGCCGGCAAAGTTCTGGTCTCGTCCTCGTCACGGATCACGTTTCAGGCTGATGTCCTCGTAAACACTCGCTGCAGGCAGTGATTTAGATTAAACTGCTTTTCTTAAACTGATTTCTACAACATTAAACCTGCAGGTTAAACATCCATCCATCATCTCTAC
>NW_007578609.1:169515-179248 GCF_000690725.1 Stegastes partitus
CTGCTGTGAGTTTCATCTTTTCTTTAATGGAAGGAGACGAATACATCTGAGGACGGCTGCACATCTTTCGTTAGTAATTCCAGCGCCGATGTGGCTGCCAGCGTTTCTACTCGCAGGTGAACGAACAGCGACGAGTCCAGACGTCGGCTTGTTGAGGCGCGTTAAACAAACATCAGAGCTAAACTCCAACGTGTCCTCGTTCAGGCCGCAAAGTTTGACTGCTTCCAGAGCAGGTTGGATCTGTGACCACATTTATATTTGATGCTTCCTGGAAATAACAGTTTGAAAAGTTAATGCAGGATTTTACGAGAGGTAAAGGCAGAGAGGTTTTATGGCGACATAAAGCCAAAGAACAAACTCTGTGGAGGCAGAGATGCTTGATGTGAGCTTCACTCTGAGTTTTGGCCTGTTTTGGTTTTTATTGTTTTTTACAGTCAAGTTAAAAAAATTGTGGAAAATTATTTCAAATATCTGCACATTTACCTGATTTAAATACAACAGAATAGAATATTTATATATATATTTATACATGTCTGTTGTCCACATTTCATGTCTGTAGAAGTTAACTATCTGGAGATATTCAACCTTTAAACGGCTTCTCAGGTCACGTTTTTCTTTAACCGTAAGTGTTTCTGTTTAAACGTCAGTAAAGCGTCGGACTTACGGACACAGAGGTCTCCGCTCTCGTAGAACCCGGGGCAGCACTGGGAGCGGCGCCGGTACATGGTTCTGACTCCCCGTCTGTAGGCCGTCTTGTAGCTGATCCTGGACCAGAGGCAGGAAACACAGGGTTAACAGGGTTACGCTGGAGGCCACGAGCGGTTTACAGACTTCTGATTGGCTGTTGGTTTACATCAATTACAGATAAGATCCAGTAAAGTCACAGAAGAAAGAAAAATAATAATAATTTGAATGTTCTCTGTGGAAAAACTGGTTAAAACTGTCAATGAAGTTCACATGAAAAATTCTGAAACTATTCTTTACGATGTGCGACTGTTTTAAAATCAGCTAAAAACATCATTATCTTATCATAAATTCAGGAAAAACTATTAATTACAAGCTAACTGTAAAAACAACGATAAAAACAGGTTAAAACTATAAATAATGTCCACATTAAAATCTGTATTTTTTACATATATTAATTAATTATTTTATAACATGTGACCATTAAATTGGTGACAATAAAACAATATTTTTACAATTTTTATAAAAACTTGAAATATTATTATTTTACAGAAATGTGCTGTTTTTTTGTGTTTACACAGTTTTTTATCATTGTTCACAGAGAATATTTAAAAAAAGGAAAATGAAAACTTCAATTTGCTGCTATTTGACTGATTTTAACGTTTATGTCAAATTATGAAAAACATCCAAAAAAAAAAGTATTAATTTACGTGTTAACTAAAAAACAAAAAAAGGTCAATAATAAGAATAAATTTAACATCAGAACTGATTTTATAAATTAGTTTTTCAACAATATGTGAAAAAACACAAAAACGACAATCATTTTATAGATCTCTGCCCTTATTTAAAAGAAAACAACATATATTTTAAAAAAGGGTAAATAATTTGTTAAATTGTTAATTTACAGACTTTTCTTTTTTTTTTAAATTACAAAAAATATCGACTAAAATCATAGAGATAAATATTAATCTACATTAGAATCTTTGAGAAAAAAACAAACTGTGAATCACATCAAAAAACTGTATTTTTACAAATTTATTCTTTGTGTGCAAAGTGTGACAACGACAATATTACAGTTTTATTGTTTTTAAATCAACTAAAAATATAAAGTTTATGAAGCTTATTATTTAAATCAACTACACATATAGATATTTGCTGTTTTTTTAACTTACATAAAGACATATTGTTGTTTTAATCACATTTATGCTGCCAGATTTTCACATTTTTTCAACTAAAATGTTCATTACAGTTAAATTATTCCAGCAGAAAATGACTTTTATTGTGAAACTCTAGTCCAGTTTCTACTATCAGAGGCGCCTCTTTGAGCTCCGTGACCTCTCGGTGAGTAAATCAGCAGCTCGGCGTCTCTGCTGTGATCACCTGTGAAAGACGAGCAGCACTTAAACGTCTCCTCGCTCAGTCAAGGACGCTGATGTTTGGTGACATTTAGCTCTTAGCTGGAGGAGCTAACGGCGGCCTATAAAGCTTAATGTGCTCGTTAAAGCCGCCGGAGTCGGACGGATGTGTACGAACTCCGGGACTGAACACGAACTCCTCGCGCTGATTATTACTGTAAACCAGCAGCGCTCATAAAACCGCGGCTGCTGAGATCCAGATTTCTGCTACTAGATGGCTAAACATGGCAGCAGCTCACTGTGAGGCTCCGCGTAGCGTTAACAAGCCCAATAAAAACATTTAATAGTGATTTAGTGAAGCAGGACGGAGGATAAACTCTAAATACTGATCATAGAAAAACATGTTTTTACAAGACAGACGAGAAGACACTTAAATGATCTTATAGCTGCTTAAAACTACATTAGAGCTCCTTTAAAACATTCACCAAATGCTAAATGATGGATATTAAATGTGGTTAAAGTGTTTGTTCTGGTTCAGGATTAATCAGTTTAGACAGAATTCACGTCACTGCTCCGTCTCTGAATTTGTTCAGAGTTTAATTATTTGTTATCTTGGACACAAAACTAAAACATTTTAGCTGAATTCTGACTTTTTCTTGTGTTTTTATTTTTACCCTCAAACAGCACCTGTGAGGCCATGTTCAGGGTTCAGCGTCTCCAGAAACAAATCTAGTCTCCATCAGATCCAGATGGTTGAATGGATCCAGCAGAGGACTCAGGTTTTATTATTGGTCCTTAAATGTAGTAAAGATGGTAAATGTTCAAACCAGGTTGGTGTCGTGTCCCCAGAGAGTTCCTGTCAGTGTCTGTCTATGGATGGATCCATGGTTCTACTAGAACCCAGTCTCTGGTCACATGTCACCAACTGTTGAGGCTCTAACATCAGTAGAACCTGATGTGGTGAAGCTGGACCAGACAAGGTTCTGGTTTTTGGACATTCTGACATACCAGAATGCCAACATGAGTCCATTTGGACCATTTTTATGTCATATTTTGACAGGTTTTAAGTGATTTGGACCATTTTGAGTCCCACTGGCCCCACTGGAGCCACTGTGGACAGGATCTGAGTTAGTCTGGACAAGATTCAGGATAATTTGATCAGAGACAGAAAAGCTTCCAGCAGATCCAGATGATTGAATGACTCCAGCAGAGGACACATTTTTAATTGTTGGCCCTTGAAAATGGAAAATAAATGCAAAATGACTGAAATGAAGGTGGTGCTGTGTCTCCAGAGAGTTCACATCAAAGGAAGTAGAAAGTAGGAAGAAAGTAGCTCATCAGGTTCTACTGATGTTAGAACCTCAACAGGTGGTGGAATGTGACCAGAGACTGGGTTCTAGTAGAACCATGGCTCCATCCATAGACAGACACTGACAGGAACTTTATGGATTTAAACTATTTTCTATTATCAAGGACCAACAATATTCATGATTTTCATGTTGGACAATTCTTTTACCAATTTAAGATCATTATCGAGTCACTTTGGACACATTATGAGAACTTTTGGACAAGTTCTACCTGTTCTGGGCAGATTTTAAGTCAGTTCTGACCAGTTTTGAGTCATTTTGGACACATTTCAAGTGATTTTGGACGTTTGTTTTTACACATTTTCTACATGTTTGACAGATTTTAGATAAATTCCAAGTCAAAGTATGTCAAAACCAGAACCTTGTCTGGTCCAACTTCACCACATCAGGTTCTACTGATGTCAGAACCTCAACAGTTGGTGACATGTGACCAGACTGGAGTTTTTCTGCACTTTCTTCCATTTTCAATAATTCAAACTGTGTCCTCTGCTGGATCCATTCAATCAATCAGATCTGCTCTAAACTTTTCTGTCTGCGTTTTCACCACATTTCTGTTGGAGTTAAACTTCTGGAGATATCGAACCCTTAAAACGGCTTCACAGGTGAGAATAGATCCCAGGTCTGGAAACGTGAGGTTCTCCATATTCAGCTAAATGATCGTAGAGAACTTAACTTTTGGTCCCAAAATACCAAATAATTCAACTCTAAAGGGAAACAGACTGACCTGAAGTCTTAGTTAGTCGGAATTTAGTTAGTTAGTGAATTTGACATTATTTTTCTATTTCATTTAGGATTTTTCGTTGCTTTTTTTGCTGTTTTCTATTTTAAAAAGTCATATTGCAGGTAGGAAATGTGCTGCTTTAATTCAATATTGATTAAAACAGACTGTAAGCCAGCTGGTCCTGGATCAGGTCTTTGTGTCGCCTTTAGAGGCCATTTAGCGACTAAATGAATTAATCTCCTTTTGAAACATTCCTTTTGAGAACATCTTTCACATCTGAGTGACTTTTTATTCATTCTTCTATTTCTTTTGACATTTTTCGTTGCTTTATTGCCGTTTTTTTTTATAAATAAAGTGTATTGTGGGTGAAAATGTGCTGCTTTAATTCAACATCAACACTGAATCTTTGATATCTGAGTGCATTTTTATTCATTCCTCTCTTTCATTGCTGATTTCTATAGAAGTAAAGGCTAATTAAAGGTGTGCGTACCTGTGTCTGGTGCACTTGAACCAGTTGAGGATGTCGGTGCAGCGGGTGTAGTAAACCTGGTCGAAGGGGTGAGCGTAGGACTCCTGCACCGTCACCGCGTAGCTGCAACATAAAACACAGCTCAACACGGAGCCTTGGAACAGATTAATTCACCATCCTGAATAAACTTGCGTCATTATTAAATTAGCAAATCAGCCTCGGATGTGCAGCTCAAGGATTTCTCCAAATCAGCGTCTGAATGGATTCATTATTCCTCAAATCTAACACACGCCACCTTTTTTTTTCTTTAAGTCATTTCCTCTCATAAACATCAGGATGTAAAGTATTGATCCGAAGAGCTCGGAGGTGTTTTTTAAAAAAAGAAACTCTTCCTGGAAACTTTGGGGACCTTTTGTTCTGGCCATCGACGGCCGCTCGTCCCCCGTGTTGGATAAAGGTCACTGAACTGCGTCTAACCTTTAGTGAAAACTGTAATAATCATCAGAGCTAATATCCATTTGCACGACTCGTCCTGATTGCGCGGAGAGTTTATCGATCACAGCACCTGCACTCAGCGCCGCTCTCATCGGGAGCATCGCGGTGCTTTTACCCGGCTGAGTGCTGAGACCACTCAAGCAGCCGCATTAGCATCGCTCTGGATTTACAGCCTCCGCGGGTCCCCAGGAGGAAACCTTTTCCCTTTGATTATTGGCAAAGCCTCGGCCCTGATTTGTGGCGGGGAGTCCATTAGTTCGCCGCAGCGTCTCCGGGAGCCGTTATATCATTTTTTTTTTTTTTTCTGGGATCGGGGGTCGGACCGGCGGCACTGACCTCTCCCAGTGGCTGCAGACGTTGGGGTCGTCCGGGTTGAGGGGTGTTGCTATGGAGACGAGGCCCAGCAGGTGGAGCCACAGCAGGTGAGAAACGGCGGCAGCCCCCATCGTCCTCCAGCTCCGCCCGGCCCTGCACAAACAGGAATCAGAGCTTTAAAGTCACACAAACACAAAAGAGTTGAAAATGTTCTGGTCGTGTTCAGATGAACTGGAGCCTGTTTGAGTTCCAATCTGAGCCCAAAGATCAATGATTAGAGAAGATCAGGGTAAGTTTTTAAGTGATTGGTATCAGCTTTAACCCTTTATTGGGCGAGGAACCATATATGGTAACTTCCTGTAAAAATGGCAAAATCACATGACTTCATTCAGCCAATCAGTGAAGGTCAGGCGACATCACAACACAGTGGCTCTGGCTTCGGACCAATCAGGAGCGAGCTTCTACACGTCTCTATATGTGTATTTTTAACAATAATTCAACCACGTACTAGTTAGGTTGTTTTTTTAATCCTAGGAATCGCACACGAACTGGTTTAACTTTGATTTGCACCTAAATCTGAAACTTTTTTTATAAAATAAAAAAAAAGTCCTCTTATATCCACCGATAAAACTCCAAGGTTGAAATTTCAAAGTACTTCAGTGAGTTCCCTGTAAATGCTCAAGCTGTGACACTAAGTCTGTGGCGGGACGTTAGGACGCAGGTAATCATCTTAATCAGCAGCACGATCGATCAGTCAGTTATCGACTGATAACATCGGGCAGCGGAGACATTAATCCTGTGCTGATGTTTCCGTTTGAGTCAACAGACACGTGATTTAAAGTCGTCTCTGTGATATATGAAGTCAGTCGATCTTGTCTTGAGCTCTGGTTGGAGGTCATTGACCTCCACAGACGTCCGTCATGGCCGCCCACTGCCGGCTGATCAGAACCATCGACTGCTGTCGTACAGGTGAAATAAGGAAGAGAAAACTTGGTGGCAGGATGTTGGGAATGTAGAGATCCTGCGCCGCTATCACTGTTCTGGTCAACAACACTGAGGCCTTAGAGTGGTCTCTGGTTGGACATCGGAGCGCTGTTGGTCTTCACATTAGGCCCATTAACCTCCACAGACGTCTTTGTCATGGTGTCCCACTGCTAGCCAGCTGATCGGTGTCAGCTTTAACGTCAGTCCGATGCTTCGGTTTGTCTCCAAAAGGACGAGAACGATTTGATGCAGGACACTCAGGATGTAAGTTTAGAATAGTTTTAACTTAGAAGATCTTTCTGGGGCCACAGTGCCGCCCTCATTTCAACATTTTCCCACTTTTTTTTTTTTTACATTTTCAGGGGCTCGTTCCAGCAGCTGTCCAAACGCTGATCCGGATATGCAAACACTTGTTTATTTAAATTGATTTAAGTTATTGGATCCTGAAGAAACATCCTCTCATCCACTGTGTCTGTACAGCAATATGACAATAAACCTGATTTGATTTGATCATAATTAAAAGTCTGTCCTCTGTTGGATCCATTCAATCATGATGGAAACTATTCTGTGTGGGTTCTCATCAAATTAAAGTCTGTGGGAGATAAATTTCTGGAGATATCGAACCCTTACAACGACTTCTCAGGTAAGATGTTGGTTTTTAAGGGTAAAAACACAAAAACTGATCGCAAATCAAACTCTAAAAACTCTGCAGAACTAAGTTTTGGGTTCCAAACAACTGCAAAGTAAACTGTGAGCAACATGCGAGGCGTTCATCTGACCCTCGTGTTGTCTCCCTGAAGACTCCTCCGCCGTCATTTCCTGTCCTCGTGCCCTTTGTAGGAGCTTTATAAATGGAAGCTGTGATTATTATAATTATTATCATAACACTTGCATTTAAAACTGAAATTTGCATAAAAGAGGACGTCGGCTCGCCTCGGTTTCATCTGTCTGCACAGAAACCAGAGAAGAATTTGTGAAGCTGTTGACTGGCTGCTGAAGAGGAGAGTCTAAACCGGCGTGGAAGGAAAAAACGTAATTACAGTGATTCACAAAATTGTCCCGGAGCAGATAAACACGAATCAGTGGAAGTGATACGAGGCTTTGTCACGTCCGGTTGGAAATGTCACGATGCGAGGAGCAGCAGGAAGCGGTGACACCAGAGTGGAGACATGAGATCTCCTCAGATGTAACAGGAGGTTTTACATTATGCCCACGGACAGCTGAATGCACGTCCAGGGGAAAGAGGGAAACCTCCCGAACTGTGATGCAAAATAAAATAACAGAGCAGTAGTGAAACCGCTGAGAGTCTGACACGAGCTATTCTGCTGCTGGGGCACGAGTCACTCGCTGCTTTACATAAACATCAGCGTCAGTCTGAAGCGAAGCCGCCGTCTCCAAACTCAAACAGGTAAAACTGACGAATCTCTGCACAAATAACACGCAGTAACCTGCCGAAGCCCAAAACCGGCGCTCTGGAAAGACACGGTGGCTTCAAAACCCTGCCAGAGCTGCACCGCTCATCAGCCAGAAGAAGCTAAACTGAAAAGAAATGTTTGGTTTAAAGCTTCCTGACGCGATGGAACGATCTGAGTTGTGTAAAGAATAATAATCGTCTTCTTCGTCTTTGTCTTCTTGATGATTTTAAAATAAAATCACCCCAAATGGTCCAAAAATGCTCGTCAGAGAAAAACAAAACATACAGGATGAATAAAATAAACGCAGCGAGACTAAAAAAAAGCTGCAAGTTGTTGAAAGACGTGTTCAGCTCTTCAGAGTCGAGTAAAAAATGTAATAATTCATATTCAAAATGACTCAGACGTGTCTAAAGAATATAAACCTGAAAAAATGAAGGAAAAGATTGTCAAAAATAACTCTAATTATTTAAAAAAAACTGATATAAAATCACCCCAAATGGTCCAAAAATGCTCATCAGAGAAGAACAAACCAAAGTGGACGAATAAATAAAAGCTTCCATCTGGAGTCACCATGTAGTCGATCTGACGTGTTGATTTCAGTTTTTAATAAATAAAATAAATAAAGGAAATCAACTTTAATTTTCTTTTTTAATGGTAACTGACAGAAGACGTCTCTGGGTTCTCTGTCCTGCTTCAGGTTCTGGTTCAGGTTCTGGTTCCTCTGAGCTGCAGGACTTTAACAAACAGTGAAGGAAAATAAAAAGGAGTAAAGAACAAACACCCAGAAGCTGCTGCTTGAAGGTTAGAGGGTTAAAAATAAAATGATTACTTTAATAAACAAACTAAAGTAGTGAAACAAATAAAGGCGACTTGGTCAAATTCAAATTAACATTAGTAATTAAAAACCATCAGTAAAGATCTCCAGGGACTGATCTTGGTGTTCAGGCCTCGTTCATCAAGCTGCTGGATGCTTCAGAGCATAAACAGATGAAATGAGTGTTTGTGGTGTTCAGGCTTCATGTGTCTGATGTGTTTACTACACGTGGAGGCTCGACTTTGACAAACGGCTGGATTTTATATAGAAAATAAAGATTTATGGCGTCTTCAGGGCTGCTCTGTTTCCACGCTGCTGTGAAAAACGAGCCACAAAGTGACAGGAGTGAAATAAAACATCAGAGTTAAAGAAGCACTGATTCTCAGCTTCTTCTTCTTCTTCTGCTACCGTCGGATGAATCGCCGCCTCATTTGCAGCGAGGACGTGCAGATGGAGACGTTCAGCCTGAACGTCTGCCACGTGTTTGTACAGTGAGGCTTCCTGGCAGCGTCCCGGCCGTGACAGTGACAGAACGGAACCGATTCCTGAGCGGCGCCGACACCGACAGGCCCGCCGATGATGAATAAGCGGCTGAGTGACGGAGGAGGAGCGGTCCGGGGCCTCCCTCCCACGCCGTCCCGCTCACCGCTGACATGATGATGGCGGCTTGTGGAGTGTTCTCATTAGCCGGAGCCACCGGGAGGCTTCCTGCTTCCTGCAGCGTCCACATGTCAGGCTGCAGACAGGTGCAGCTCAGGTGAGGCGACAGCTGCATCGCTAGATGATCGTCTCAATTACACGGGAAAGAGGAAGTGACACGTCTGCTGGACACGTTTGGTCGAGCGTGAGAGCTGATTCTCCTCGTTCACTATTTATATTCTGTAAACATAAACTTCTTCTTCTTCTATACTGTATGAAACTAAATGACTGAACTGAAGTCATCAAGTCATTAATTAAAAATACATCAAATAGGTGACAGCAGCTCCATCACTGGTCCTGTTGGTCTCCATCAGCCTGAACATCTGGAGGTCTGGACTCTGACTGGGCCTCCAGAACTTCACCTTGTTGTCTTCAAACCATCTCTGTGGAGCTTTGGCTGTTTGCTTCGGCTCAT
>NW_007578609.1:179476-187443 GCF_000690725.1 Stegastes partitus
TCATGATGCTACCACCACCGTGCTTCTCTTTTGGTCTCCTCAGACCAGAGAACCTTCTTCCAGGTGACTTCAGAGTCTCCACATGTCTTCTGGTGAACTCTAGTCCAGATTTAATCTGAGCTTTTTCCAACAGAGTCTTTTCTCTTTGTCTCCCATAAAGCTTCGATGGTGAAGAACAGGTTCTAGTAGCTTTTTCAGAGGAGTCCTAGGAGTCTTAGTGGCCTCCCTCACTTGTCTTCATACTACAAACACTGAGACACATTAACTGACCTCAGATGATGCATTTACTGGCTGTGGGACTTCTCGTACCGACTGGTCACGTTAAATGGGGTAAATACTTGTGAAATCTAATCTTTTATATTTTCTAGGACACATTTCACTTTGCTCTTAACTTTCATCTCTTTCATCAAGAGCGCTGTGATTGGTCGGTGCCTCTTTGTACCAACAACCAACATGTTTGAGACGCCGGGATGAATTTTCTACACCTTTGATTAAAGGCTTTTGGCTCTGAATCCAGTTTCCGTCACGGACAGACGGTTCGTTCCTGTTCCAAGTCACGTGGAAGAGCTAAAGTGGAGGTAAGTCTCACCAATCAATAATAAAAATGCATCTTCTCGTTGCCTGAATGCAACATGAGCTGAACTCAGCGTTCTGCAGACCGATGGAGGTGCTGAGAAACCAGATCCAAACATTTTTCAGAGCCTCTAAGTGGCCTTTTGTAACAAGAGGGATGGGACAGTTCATTGTGCATTCTGTAAAGTGAAGGAGGTCGCCCAGATAAACGGCAGATTGAACACCAACCTGTGCGGCTCACCTTGAAACCAAACGGATGACGGTAATCTGTCGTGAAACCGATTGGTGTCGGCCGAGGAGGCGGCTGGACGCTGGTGTGACCGGACCTCAGATCAGCTGCATTAAAGACAGAGATGAACAAATCAGCACATTAACCAACGAGCGGCAGCCTTATCGATCCACGACTCTCAGTTATTCCTCGCCCTGGTTGGTTTTGTCGGATGGTGCAGATTTTCTCCGCTCACGCTCTAGTTTTACCGTCTTAATCATCACCTTCTCGCTGGATGCACCTGAGGACAGCGAAACTGCCGAGAACTCACTTCGTTAATTAATTCACTTTCAGGTGGGAGCCTCCATCTGATATTCCTCCGGATCCCACCCAAAGATAACTCAGAGCCATCAAACATTCAGTCGGCGGTGCTTTTACCTGAGCTCGGCCATATTTTATCACTGCACTTTATGGAAATTAAACGTCGGAACCGCGGAGCTTTGAACTCCACAATGTGTTTGTACGGAGAAAAGTTTGAGGCTCTTTAAACAGATTCTTATCACATCTAAGAGCAGCGCCGTGGACGGATCGGACCGGCTCCGGAGTCGTCCTGCAGCGGGACGACGGGGCCAAACGTCCGGCCGGAGTCATAAAGACGTAAATCCAGAAGGTCTCGGTGATAAAACGGTTCAATAAAACGTTTACTCGACTCGCCGTGAAAACACCACAAAACTCAAAGCTTTGCTGCAAAACTGAACTCTGAGGTGTAAATCCCAGCAGGTACAAGGCGCTAAAGGTGGTAACTCAGATTTTTAAAGCATGAAAAACATGAGTCTGGATTTCAAAAGGGTTCCAAGATGAATCCGAGGCGTCACCAGACTGAATTAAAACCGTTTTCCTTCAAATAAAAACGGATCTTTCTGACATTTTCCCATTAATTCCACAAGTTTTGTGTCAGAACTGTTTGAGACGAGAGAAATTTTATTATCTGAGCTGTTTGCTGCTCAGCGACGTATTAAACGGGTCACGAGGGTTTAAAACTTTGACCTGTTGACTTTAATTAAAAGGCCCGAGTGGTTAAATTCAAACAGAATCCTGCTTCTGTTGGTCTGACTGATGCTCTGAAGCAGCTTCTTCATGTTCGTTTGTCTCATTTTCCTTCACTGAGGTTCATTTTTCACTGAGAACAAAAAGTCCTGCAGCTCAGTCCGGGTCGGTTCTGTCGCATTTTTGGTGTTCGACATTTTGTCTTTTTGGATCTTTTCATCTGTTTTACACAAAAAACTTGAATCAACACGACAAAGATTTTGGTAATTTCATATCCTTCTGTGCTCATTTTACATTTTGGTTGTTGTACATCTTTTCTTTTTGTCCTTTTTACATCACATTTCAATCCATGCACATCTTTTGTAGTCGTGTTTAGGTTGCCTTCCATCTTTGTCACGTCTCGTTTTGACTGTTTCACGTCATATTTTGACCCTTTTACATCTTTTGCATCACATCTCTGCTGCTTCACGTCCCTTTGTTGTCGTTTTACGTCACATCTGCCTCATTTTGGCCCGTTTACATAATTTTGCATCACATTTAGGTTGTTTTCCATCTCTTTGTGGTTGTCTTGTGTCATAGTTTGGTCGTTAAAAAAAGAATTTCAAAGAAAAATGAACATGCATTTTACAATAACGATTAAAACCAACACGTCCACAGTCAGCCACTCAACTGAACCTTTATTTAAACCCATATGAACACTGAGGCTTCGTTTACAGTCCAGCTGAAGAGGAAAATAAAGACGTAGGTGCAGAAAGAAAAGACAAGACCAACTTAGCAAAATAAGAACGACCTTAATTAGAGGATTTAAGGTTTATAAACAAATAAATCAACAAAAGAAAAACTAAGTGGGCAGTAAATGAAGAAAAGAAATAAGAAATTAAACTCTGGGTTTATAAACACATTCTGATCATTTATTGATTATTGTAACCAGGAAGAGGAACCATGACGCCTGTTTGAGTTCTTCTACGTCGGCTGTCGGTCCGTTTTAGGATTGATTTTAACCGTCTCTGTCCTATTGCCGACCTTCTAACACCGGATCTCCACCTCGCTCCCTACGATCCTCAGACAAAAAGGTCCGTGAACCGTCCCAGAGGCCCGGCTCAGAACAAAGGGGGACGACGCGTTTTCAGTCCGAGGCTCTGGACTGAGCTGCCCGAGGACATCGGGTCGGCTGGTTCTGTGCTCGCTTTTATGTCGCTCCTTAAAACACGTTTTTATCGGAGAGCTTTTCCTGATTTTATTTCAGTTTTATGTTTTTAGCTTCCTGCTTTATGCGTGTGCTTATTGTATTTTAATTGTTAATTTATTTGTATTGAAAAGCTCTTTGTGACATTTGTTTTCAAAAGTAAATAAAGTTTATTATTATTACAGATTTAATAGAAAACATCTTCCACATTATATAGATATATTTCACCATTTATACTTTTGTTTATTTCCGTGCTCGTCTCCTCTCTGTGGAAACACTTCAGCCCAGAACTCTCTGGATTTTCATCGTGTGACTGTTGGTTGCAGCCGAGTCGCTCGTGGCTTCTTTGTTGTGCTGAAGACGGCAGAATTTTTTCTTTTTTGCAGAATCTGGTTAAAAGCAAATGGTTTATTTTTTAGTAATTTTTAAATTGAGACACGTAGAATGAAGGGGGTTTGATGAAATGTCATGAACTGGAGATCAGATTTGGTTTTCTGATGGATCTGTACGTGAGGACCTGGTTTGTGTTTGAGAAACGGTGTCACGTCTTTTAAACCTGCAGGTGGGTTTTGAGGCTCAGAGGGTTAAAAATGACTCATTAAAACTGTTACTGAGGGAAGTCAAACATTTATGGGGACCAGCTCTTCAGGCGGCAGGAGAACGAGGAGTCCTGCAGCAGATGGTCTGAACCCTCTGATCAACCGTCTGTGATCACAGCCTGAATCCACAGAAGAACTCCGAGTCCTCCGACACCCAGCAGAACCGAGCCGCTCGCGCGTCACGAGACCTTAACTGATGAATAAACTGTGTTCGGCCTTTATGGCCTGGATGTCGCGCGCTGCACGTCGTGGCACGTTCGCTTTGTGCTCTCTGGACGCCGTTCCTCATCAGCGGCGACTCGCAGTGACAGAAAATCGATGAGGACGCTGCTGTTGTTGGTCAGACAATATTTCCAGACGCTGATGGATGTCGGAGCCGCCGGACGCTGAGCTTCCACAGGCGCTGCCGTTACGAGTTTACCATGAGAGTGGATGTGATTTAACGCACAACACGTCTGTTAACGGTCACATGGAGCTACGTTAGCGTCGCTCACAGCCTTTGTCCTCCTTAAACACTCCTTACACGATCAGTCTGGAATTTATAGGTTTTATAACAAACAGGAGACGAGCTGAGTGTTCAACGACGAACCCAGGCGTCTGTTTAGAAGTTTATCTTCTATTTTCATCAGTGTTCTAATTCATAACCATTAAAACTGATTCAAGTCTCATAAATAAGATTTGACGGCTGTTTAGTGATCATTTGGGTCTAATCGTGGACATTCGGTTCAGATTTTAAACCTTCTCCTTGTGTTATGTTGTAGTTTTTAAAAGGGTCTGATGACAAAAAAAGGAGAATAAACGTTTGAAATACACCCACATAAAGCTAGGCCTTTATTTTACTGGATGCTTCATTTAGAAGGATCCGTATTATGTTGTTGATTTTGAAGGACAGCAACGTATTCTGTAACGTATATCCAACGTCTGTGGATTCATCCAGGTCACGGTAACATCAGGAGCTTTGGTGAAAGAGCAACTGGACTTATCTAACCTGGAAAGTTTTCAGAAGTCCAGCTGCTTCTACTGGAACCAGAACAAACCAGACAGCAAACTGTCAGACTCAAATGAACATCTGCTGTTTGCGGTTCGCTTATTTTAAGTTAAAAAAAAACTACGGATGCAGATTTAAAACTTTTTTTTTATTCTGATCATCAGCAGCGTCGTAATAGCAGACGATGTTCTCTTGTGTTTATGCCAGCTCTGGTCGGAGGTCATTAACCTCCACATTAGCGCCCGTCGCTCGCTAAACTCCTCTAAAGATTACCGTAATCTCTGGACTATTGAGCACCTGAATATAAGCTCCACCCACTGACTTTAAACAGGAAACCAGGTGTGTTCATATCCAGGCTGCAGGTGTCTCTAAGCTGCAGGTGTCCATGTTGGAACATGAGATATTTACACAGAAAGATGTTTTAACCTTTAATTAAATGCGTAGCGGTAACATCCACAGATACGTACCGTAGAGGCTTTTTTCTGAACACTTCCTGTAACACGGCTGGTTAAGGAAATAAAACTCCAGCAGCTACCAGGAAAAGTCACTGATGGCTATCTTCATCTTCCTCCTGCACTAAAACCACTAAAGTCGTCTTCTTCAGTGTCTTCAGGAGCTGAACAGCCTCAGAATCACTTCATCACTTCCTCAGTCTCTCTGTCGTCGTCGCTCTCAGCGTCAAATTCATAAAACTAAAAAAAAAATAAAGTAGCAGCTTATAGTCTGGGATTTACGGTAATGTTTTAATTTGAATATTTAAAAGAGTAAATGTGAAAAACATAGAAAACCGTCGGACCTTAACCTTAATAATTAATTAGGCTCATTGGTCACATGAATCCTTTTTCTTTATTGAAGCTGAAGGTTTTTAATCAGACTTTCTGATCTTCAGACGACTGAATGAACGCTGCTTTGGTTTGTGGACGTCGTTCTTTGCTGACATCAGACTCTGCAGGGACCTTGCTGCTGTTTGTTGTATAGATCGACCGTAAACGCTGCTTCAGAGACGTTGAAAGGAATTAATGAGAAAAACACTGACGAGGAAAAATGTCTGGAATGTGACGGGAAGGTTTACGGCTCTCACTCCACGACGTTCATCTGAAGATGTTTCACAAACTATGAACACATAAAACACGTGAAGAGTTCATTCAGCGCAACGTTAGTATTGATTAAAGTTCGTACAAATAGTTCACATTTCATGGCTGCGGCTTCAGAAATATGAAGGTTTATTTAGTTTATTATTGTTCGTGTAGTTTTATATCAGAACTCTGAGGTTTGGACTAAACGAGTTCGCTGTGACAGGATTCCTCAATATTTTCAGATTTCTAACAAACAATAAATCATTTAACTGTGAAAATAACTTGAAAAAAATCCTAAAGTACAGTAAAATCCAGTTTTTACATTAATACACAAAAATAATAACCTCATGATGTACAACAGAACAAACAGGACTTTTAATACTCATAAAACTTATGTGACATTTTAAATTTTAATTTAATTTAATTTAATTTAACTTTACAAATCATTGGATTCGTTGTGATTTAATATCGTAGCTTCTCAGATTTAATATTTAATACTTAATACTTAAGTTTTTGTGGTACGAGTCGTCCCTTCACAATAAAAGCATGTTTGGTTTTGCGTGATCGTGACCTTCAGCTACACGTGGACCAGAAAACATCACCGCTTCACGTCTGCTTCGTTAACGAGCTTCAGGATGGAGCTTTTAATGACGCTTCGACTGTCGTATTACAACTCACTGTTGGTCAGATTATTTGATCTACTCGTCCGATGTCACAGACTCTGGATCAGTGGTGTGATGGGAAATAACAGAGAACATTTCAGGTTTTTATCTTTAATAGTTCCTCAGATGAAAAACTCAATGTGAGAAAAAACCTGCAGAAAGTAGGTTGACGAGCAATTTAAAAAAAAATAAAAAATCTCGGAAAGTATTTGATATGAAGGTAAAATCTCACAGACATCGTTCTGAACATCCAGAGTTTCTGCCTACAAGGTTTCCAGCCAATCAGAGACGTCGGAGCAGAAGCTGGTTTCAGACTAACGGTGGTGTTTGCCGTGGACCATACGTGGCCTCTCTGGGCCGTCCGTCCTGAGCTGCTGTTATTGTTCTGGGCATTACGGCGGCGCAGCAGGCCGACAACAACCTCGATGACCCTCGTGAATCCTCCTCCTCTGCGTCTTTAAGAGCCACGCTCAATTGGCAAAGCACCAATCTGTGAAATCACCCTAATCCGCCCATTCACCCTTCATCTGGCCGCGATCAATGGACAGCGTTGGGCGAAGGGGAGCTGGGGATGGAGGGATGCTATCGACGGCCACGGAGCCGCTCAATACATCGATCCCTTCAGCCCCTTCTATCTTGAAGACACGCTGCTTTTGTTGATTAAGGGCTTCTTGCGTTTCGCTGCAAATGGTTTTACAATATTAGCTCTTATTAAACTTGCTAAACAGGTCCAACAACAGCACAGAAATCTCTGCGGGTCACATAAACTCCAACCAGAGAACTTTATCTGGACCTCTGCTGAATCCGTAATGAGCAGGAAGGAGAAGCCGGACGTCCTCCTCGTCGGCGAACCCCACGGAGGGAGCAGGAGGGCGTCTCGATAATCGTTCCCAGCGTCCTCCATCACTTTCCCCCGACGATTAATCTAACGAAGCAGCACATGTCACCCGGCGGCCGCCTAATGAACGGGTCGGAACGTTTCCAGACTTCCATCTGCGTCACGGCGTCAATGAGTGGACGGTGTTGTCGATGAACGGCTGCAACGTGCAGGTGAGTTTATGGCAGCGAGGAATTACAAAAATAAAGCAGATTTAGAACCTCAGCAGCTCCTCAGCTACAAGGACGGGTTCTGTAACAACGTTTCCTCATTACAAGGCCGCAGTCAGACTGTCACTGATGAAGTCTGATCTAGAAAGTCTGAGCTGCAAATCTACCGAATCTGATGCAGCAGAAATGGAGTGCAATAAATGCTGCATCTGTTTTAGTAACGAATGAAAGCAGCACCATCTGCAATCTGCAAAACAACTTAATTACAGATTCAGCCTGGTTCTGGTACCTTCAGGCCTCCAGGTTAGACAGGGTTTCTATCGGGATCAGTTAGAAATGGCCTTTTATGTTTACGTCTGCTGTCACACAGATGTCATAAATGTCAAACTATTTCTAATAAACAGTGTTATCCATCAGTAACTGATGCAGTCGATCTGTTCTGCCAGCAGGGTGCAGAACTGCTGTCCTGGTTGATGTCAGCGTTATTCAGCAGCCTGGACATCATTAGGTATCATAAGCCTTTGTCACGGTGCTTCTTCACTAGAAAACCCACAAAGCTCTCATCCTGCCAACACAGAACA
>NW_007578609.1:193172-196892 GCF_000690725.1 Stegastes partitus
GAGGAGGAGCTGCTCTGTGCTGCTGCAGGAGGTTTAAAGGCCGATAAAACTTCCACGGCTTGTTGGAGGAGTTCACAGTAATCGCTCCAAAGTTCTCCTGACCCAAAACGGCGGGTTCCTGCCAACGGACGGCTCTGCTAATCCCAGTTCATACCGCGAACCGATCCGCCGCGATTACAAACGTAATCCCTCCAATAATTGACCCGCTTCTTTGGGATGACATATCGAGCGTGCTCAGTGTGATGAATTACGGAAAATCTCCAAGAATCTCGCAGCGCTAATTAATACACAAACTGGTACACGTCGAGCAAACGGAGGCAGGATCAATGTACAATACGGCATAATGAGTACAAGCTGTATAACGACGGCGCTCCTCTGCTTTGAACGCTTCCCTCAATGAGGCTGCAGAGCATGAATACTTGATGTGGCCTCGGCCGCTCAGGCTGGAGCCCCGACGCCCCACTTTCTGCCTCCTGCTTCCATTTAACATATATTATTATTATTATCAGACATTTTACTGGTGTTTCACAGAGTTTTACTGTTTTATTAAATTACACTTGAGTACAATTTATTCACTGTTGTTTTGACAGTTTTCGAATATTACAGAATTTCAGTGTTTTTTTTAGATTGTTTTCCATTTTTCCAGTTTTTTACATTTTTTTTAACAGTGCATGAACGAGTTTAAAGATTTGACTGTACACACATTTTATTTATTTCAATATTTATTTATTGTTGGCAAAAATCTCACTATTTCACATTTAGGATTGAAAACTTATTTTACAGATTTGTTAAATTACAGAAAAAAATAAAAAAATAAAAAGAAGAAGAAGAAGAAGCTAAAATAACATTAAAAATCTTTATTTTTTATAAATGTGTTGTTTTATCTTTGATGTAAAATATGAACTTTTTTTAAAAAAGAAAAAATCTAAGCAGCAAAAATATCATTAACTTCAGCAGTTTTTGTTTTTTTTTTAACAAATTGTACATTTTTTAAAACTAATAATGGTTAGTTCTTGTTATGTTTTTGACTATAAAATTATGCTATATTATTTATTATTATTTCTATTTCTATTTAGCCAAAAGGTCACTATTTTAAATTAAAGATAGAAAACTGGTGTGTCGTTTTTTAAATTAGTTTTAGGTTTTCCCCGTTTTGTTAACTTACAGAAAATAACTAATAAAAATACAGAAAATAACTATTAATTTACGTCAGAGGTCTGTATTTCTAGTAAATCTGTTGTTTTATGTTTATTGTAAAGTTACATTTTTTTTTTTTTTATTGGATCTAAGCAGCAGAAACATCATTGACATCGTTTTTGTTTTGTTTTTTGTTTGTTTTTTTTTTACAAATATTACATTAATATTAATTTTTTTAAATCTATATTTAAATTCAGCAAAAACATCACTCTTTTATGTTAAGGATTGTAAACCAGTAAAAATAAATGTTTCCCTGTTTTGTTAAATTACAGATATCTGGTGAAATCAAAGACATAATAATAATTAATCATTTCAATGTTAACTATCAAAAATGTATGCAAAGCAGTAAAAAACATCTTTAATATCAGTAATTATTTTATTTATTTATTTAACGAATTGTTTGTTCTTTTACTTTTACACTATATTATTTATATTTAGTAAAAAATATAATTACGATTTTAAAAAAGGTCATTCAAAAGTACGATTTTTTTAAGATATAGAAATAAATGTCATCTATTAATTTAAAGGCTAAAACAACACCCACATCATAGATCTGTATTTTTTTTGTTTGTTTTTTTCAGATCTTGAGCTGAATTTTGATCCTTCATAAAACCACTTTATTGTGTCGTTTAAACTGAACCATCTGATCCTCCAACAAACTTGTGAACCAGGTCTGCAGATCTGCATCAATACTTGATGAGCTTGTGAANTGCTGAGATAACCTGGAACACAACGTCCAGCAGAACCTGCAGCTGATGGAACCTCAGACAAACAACACAAACTAGCGGCTGCTACACAACATCCATGATGAATCAGTGACCTGGTTCTGATTCTGATGGAGTTCTGATAGCGCCACAGATAAACCTCTGGGCCTCCTGTTGTGTTGATGTTTCACATCTTTTGTAGCCATGATTAAAACATGTGTCTAAATGGTCTTGTGCTGGTTCTTCATCTTTTAAAGGAGACTTTACATGTTTTGGTTCTTTTTGGTTTTTTCTGGTGATTTTCATTTGTTGTGCTGATTTCACAGTTTTTGGGGGATATTATTTTTTTGTCATTTTGTGTTAATGTTTCACAGTTTTGTGGTGATTTCACATCTTTCATGGCCTTTTTTTCCAGTGATCTGTTGTCTTCTGCTGGGTTTGCATCATTTAATGTGGAATTCACATTTTGTTTGTTTTTGTGTGTTTTTCTGGTGACTTTGCTTTTTGTTTTGGCCTTTTTTCATCTTTTTCTAGTAACTTAGCGTCGTTTTGTGCTGGTTTTGCATNAAGTGGTGTCAGTAGGTCCTTTAAAGTTCTTTCTACAGTGTAGAACCTTCACCTCAACCGTTGGGCTGATCTGACAGATTTCTTTCAGTCCGTCTCTGGTGATGAAGCCTGATGTCAGTCAGAAGTTTCCTGATTCCCCCCTGAAGGTTTCAAACCCAGCTTTGTGTGACAGCGTCCACGTTAGAGGAGTCAGAACAACATGTGTTCCTGCTGCTCCGGTTAGTGGACGTGATGAAACACAGCGATGACAGAGTCCAGACAGAACCCAGACAGAACCCAGACACAGGCTCTCATTACAGAGAGAAAGAAATCCGTCACATTACAAGTTTCACTGTGTCCTGCTTCATGTGTTGGACTTTATGGGAACATCCACAACCGAGTTATCACCTCCTCAACCTGGACTCACAATCCTGTGAAAATATTAAAGTTTGGTTCCCAAATGAGAAACTATGAACATAATCTGAGATGAAGACATAAAATCCCCACAAAAACTCAGAATCACCACAAAAGGACATTGAAGGTGCAAAGCTCCCACAAGACCAAACAACAACCTCCAGAAAAGACACGAAACCACGAGAAATGAGGAAAATCAAACAAAAAGTAAAATAAAGGACACATTTTTTTTTTAAAAAAGAGAGAGAAAATCCCTACGGAGCAGCAAAATGACCAGAAAAGAAAGAAAACGAAAAAAAAAAAAAAGATGATGAACAATCACCAAAAAGAGACGTGAAATCACGACAAACATTTAAAATCACCAGAAGAGAAAAACAACAAAAAGATTCCAGGTCACCAAACAGAGAAGTGAAATCCCACCAGGATGTAAACCCACCACACAGACAGATAGACCCGGTCTGCTCTGAGCTAATCTGCTCCAGCAGCTGGTTCTGCTGGTTCTGGTCCATTCAGGTGACAATCTGCAGGTACAATCACTGGTTCATTCACCTCCAGCTGACTTCCTTCCTGCTGACAATGGAGCTGTGGAGGAGCAGCTCAGGCCTTTTGTCCACTGCAGCCCTGCTTTCAGTCTTCCAGGCGCTCCAGTGTTTGTGCAGCAGCAGCGCCGGCTCCTTCCAGAGCCGCTGCCGGCCCATTTAACGTGGACTTAATGGGAGTCGGCCTGAGGAGAACCGAGCTCTCCGTTCTGCTGCCTCCGGCGTGCGGGACAAAGAAGTAATAGCTTTTAGGAGGAACACGGAGGGAACAAAAGGCTGAGAAAGCATTTCTGCCCGGCGGGACACGGAGGAATGAAAGG
>NW_007578609.1:201642-207335 GCF_000690725.1 Stegastes partitus
GAGCCTCGCTGACTGAAGGCTGTCAGCGCCGAGGTGGTTCTGAACCTCAACGTCGATCACAGGCTGAACCAGCTGCTGATGGAGCTCCAACGGGACCGGACCAGGTCTATGGATCCAACAGGACCGGACCTGGTGTATGGATCCAACAGGAACGGACCTGGTCTATGAGTCCAACCGACCTGGTCTATGGGTCCAACGGGAACAGATCAGGTCTATGGGTCCAACTGACCTGGTCTATAGGTCCAACGGACCAGGTCTATAGGCCCAATGGACCAGGTCTATGGATCCAACGGGAACAGACCAGGTCTATGGGTCCAACTGACCTGGTCTATAGGTCCAATGGACCAGGTCTATGAGTCCAACGGGACCGGACCTGGTCTATGGATCCAACAGGACCGGACCTGGTTTATGGATCCAACAGGACCGGACCTGGTTTATGGATCCTGATCAGACCAACATGTTCAAGAAGACTCTGACTGAAGACGCTGAGCTTAGGTTTTACAACAACAACAATAATAACAATAATAATAATAATAATAATAATAATAAGGTTTAAGCACAAATCTCACACAAAGGATGAAAATATCACACGGAAATAAAGATTTTAAACATTTTTTAGGACGAATTTTTTCCCCGGTTTTGTTAAATTACAAATAAAAACTAGTTAAAATAATAAAAAATTTTCATGGTCACCCTTAAACAGTTTTCACAGATGTACTGAATATAAATGAGCTATTTTTTCTGCTTTTTTTTTTTTTTTTAAAGTAAACTAAGAACTAAAAAATGTTAAATTACTTAAATAATAAATTACTTCTTTTATGTTCTGACTGTAAAATTAAACTATTTTATTTAATTCTCTGATTATTTAGAAAAAACACATCACTACATTCAGGATTGAAAATAATTTTTAAACTTATATTTTAGATTTTCTGTTTTGTTAAACATAACATCAAATAACTTTATTATCTGTAAAGTCGTGACATACTGGCTCATTGAAATACAGGAAAAAGTGACGCGTCACTGTTGAAGAATAAAAACAGACTTCTGATGATGACAGGATGTAAATTAATACTTATTTCTGTGATTTAACACAACCTGACCCGTAGCTGACACGTTATTGTCCTCGTTGTGTTTGTTTGGATAAAACTACAGTTTAAATGTTAACGAGCAGATCTGTTCTCTGAACGTTGCCTCCACGCTGCGCCGGCAGCAGAACCGAGCTCAGGACAGAAGCTCTGCTCGCTGCTCAGCGTTCTGACACGTTCAATTAAAGGCTGCCAGCTGCTGGGCCGGTTCGACCCGTTAAACAACAAGCTGCACATCTCGTCCGGGCCCAGCAGGACTCTGCGCTCCGAGCCGGCGCTGTTACTGGGAGGCGACTGATGTGGACTCGGGGTTCGGCTTCGTGCTGCGCCGCCAAACGAACAAACGCTCAGCGGGCGGGAATCAGAGACGCCTCCGACCGTCCAAAGGTTTCACAAAGAGGAACCGAGGCGACGATAATTTCATTAAATCTGAACAAAAGTCCTCCGGAGCCGCTCTGACGGACAGAACCTGAGCCGGACCGAGATAGAAACTAATCTGCCGTCAACAGACTTGAAAGCACGTGAGGCGCCGTCGCCGCCATCTTGGCTCACAGGATGTTTGTGATGATTAAAGCGGCGATCGGTATCAGGGAGACTCTGGATCGATACCGCTGAGGGAGGTCTCGGTTCTGCTGCACCGCCGGTTCCTGCTGCAGCCTGACAGACGTCCTCATCACTACAGTCTGGTTATTAATAAAACCAGCTCCTTAAACGGGTTTATTTTCTCTTTCTGTGACGTTAGAGTTAATATCTGATAATAAAACACTGAGAAGGAAACACTGAGGGACCAGAAAATAATCCACAGATGATCTGATTTTAAAATACAGTAAAATGGTCTCATTTTATGGTTAATATATATATATATATATATATATTTAAAATAAAAATACAGATTTTTTTAGATGGACATTATTTATAGTTTTGTCCCTTTGTTTAATCATTTTTAAAAATGAAATAAATGTGGTATTTTCCTGGTTATTATCTGTAGTTTAACAAAACAGGAAGAATCTGTAAAATAACAGTTTAGAAATAATTAATCAGTTTTTAATCCTTAACATAAAAAAACTGATATTCTGATGATTTAAGTGCAATGAGAGGGTTATTTTTCAGTCAAACTCTAAAATAAGAAAATATTATTTGTAAAACAAAAACATAAAAACAAAAAATGTAGATTTTAGGTGTTTTTTTTTGTAATTTATAGTCAAAAATGGAAAATCAATTAAAAATGTATTTTTCTTTCAAAATACAGATGTTTGGACATTATTGACAGCTGTGGCCTGTTGTTTTTTTGTTGTTGTTTTTTGCTGTTTGTTTTTTGAAATAATTTAATTTTCCCCTGTTATTTTCCTGGTTATTATCTGTAATTTAACAAAACAGGAAAACTCTGCAAAATAACAGTTTAAAATATTCATCAGTTTTTAATCCTCAATGTAAAAAAAATGATATTTTGATATAAGAAAATATACAAATAAATATAACAGTGTAATTTACAGTCAGTCTGTAAAATAACTTCTTACGATTCGTAAAAATAAAAAAAGAGAGATTTGTGTAATTTGAAAAATAAATAAAAACAGTCATTGATTGATTGTCAACAGTTAAATTAGTCATCAGATATTTTGATCATTCTTTAAAACACCTTCAGTGTCTGCAGCTTCTTCAATGTGAAAATTTTTTTTGCTTTATTTCCTCCTTTTTGATATTAAACTGAAAATCTTTGGGTTGTGAACAAAACGAGACACTTTCAGGAAACACTGGTTGACATTTTACTAAACAACAAACTGATTGTTCCAGAAAACCAGTTCGTCAAGCATCCAAACGTCAAAAAGCGTTTTAAAATTTTTATCAGAGCAAGAAAACTGCAAAAACAGAAAGAGTCCTCAGATGTTCAACTTTCAGACGGTCCTTAAACACATCATCTGCTCTGTTGGGAAATATCATTACTGTAAACCTAAAATCAGGATGTTTCAACACTTTACAAAATGTCCAAACTAAAGCGTCAGCACGAACCAGATCCTGGAACAAGTCTGCGGTTCTCATCACACACTCGGACAGAAATCCAGAGTTTTCAGCTGGAACCGAACACACAGAACTAATTCACATTAAAGACTCTGACAGAAATCAGTTTGAGGAAGGATATAAAAAGTTTTCAAGGCACCGAACATCCCTGCGAGTGCTGTAAAGTCGATCATAAAAACGTAAAGAATATGTCAGAGTGCGCCTGCGGCAGGAAAAACCCCAGAGAGCGGCGGCGGCTCTGAACTCATCCTGGTGGCAAAGTGGGAAAGAAAAGCCGCCGTTCAGGAGCTCAGAGGACGTCTGGGAGAGCGTTTGAAGCCACAGGAACAGTGGAGGAAGGTTCTATAATTCAGGGTTCTCCTCCAGCAGCAGCAGCACGTCAGACCAAAGCCGACTGCCGCTGCACCTCCGACACGTTTCCACTTTTATTTACAGCCAGAGAGGTCGTCCGCAACAAACAGTGATCCAGATACAACCAGCAGCACACTAAAGTACACTGACTGGTGCAGAAATCTGCTGTCAACATCCACAGGACCAGACTTCATTCAAAATGTTCTCATTCTAGATTTTATTCCTTCCAGGTGTGGCTATGCAGACAGCTACACAACCAGACTCCATTCAAAATATTCCCAATTTTAGCCTCGACTTTGTGTTTCTGCACAAACATCTATTGCACCAGATTTTATTTAAAGCATTCAAAATTTTTGACTTAACTATATTAAGTCCTTGTTTGGCTACACTAACATTTGTAGGACCAGACTTCATTCAAAAAAATTCCCAATTTTAGCCTTGACTTTATTCAGATCTTGTGGCGCTGCAGACATCCATAGTACCAGACTCCATTCAAAATATTTCCAATTTTAGAATTTTAGACGTGACTTTCTTTTGTGGCTGTACTGGCATTTATAGAACCAGACTTTAATCTAAATTTTCCCAATTTTAAACTTGACTTTACTAAGTCCACGTGGGGCTGCACAGACATCCATAGTACCAGACTCTATTCAAAATATTGCCAATTTTAGAACTTTTTCCATTCTTGTGGTTGTACTGGCATTTATAGAACTAGACTTTAATCTAAATTTTCCCAGTTCTAAACTTGACTTTATTAAGTCCACGTGGGGCTGCACAGACATCCATAGTACCAGACTCCATTCAAAATGTTCCCAGTTTAAGCTGCATAGTGCATCTACATCAGAATCAGATTTATTGTCATGCACATCACAAGTACAGAGCAACAGAATTACCACCCTAACCCTATAGTGAACGGCTTCATTCACGATAATCCCAACTCTAGACTTGACTTTATTCAGTTCCTGTGAAGCGACACAGACATCTCTCGCACCAGACTCCACTCAAAATATTCCCAATTTTAGACTTAACTTTACTACAGATTAGACCCAATTTTAGATTTGACCTCAGTGAGCTTCACTGAGGTTGCACTGACATATACAGCACCAGACTTAATACAAAATTTCCCAATTTTAAAATTGACTTTATTCAGTTCTTGTGTGGCTGCACAGACACGCCAGACTTCATTCAAAAAATGCCTAATTTTAGACTTGACTTTATTCAGTCTTTCTGTCTTTGCTGCTATTTTATTCCATATTAATGTTTAAAATCTTGTAAACACTAGATCTCTGGTGGACGTTAGCTGAAACACCGTCACCACCAGGAGGCCTGTGGCTGCAGAGTTATTCTGTGCAGCGCCAGAACCGAAGAAGCTTCTTGGATTAAAGGTGAAACCAAAAAGAATCCTCAGACCCTCTGCAGCAAATCCTGGAAGCCTCGAGAAAACTATGCCATGAAAGAAGCAAGAAATAGAGCGAGATTGTGGAGGAGCTGCTGCGTCTCAGATTTATTTTGCTGCAGGAACCTGACCGGCAGCGTGAAGCAGACATCCTCCACAAACAGCAGCGCGAAAGAGCCGGAGAGGATTTTCAGTCCGACTCTGTTTCCAAACCTCTGAGTCTCTGAGAACAACTCAGAGTTTATTACAGCTGACGTGAGTCTGGTGTCGGAGAAGCTGGAGGTAAAGACAGATTCAGAACCTTCTCTTGTGTCCTGGTCGCTGCAGGTGGAGCGACTTCCCTTTAAATCCAGTTTGTGTTCAGGGACAGAAGATAAATCTGAAGCTTCAGCAGGATTAATAGCAGGAAAGAGGAAACGTTCACGTCCACAAATCTGCTTCCAGGCTTCTCTGATCCTGGACTTTAGCTGAGATGTTGGATCGTTTTATTAAAATTAAACTATCTGAGAAGTTCAGAGATAAAATCATGACTTGATGGAGCTGTTAAGAACTTAAAGACTGAAATGTGAGCTGCAGTTTGGACGAGACCAGGAGGGCAACAAAAAAGTATAGAAAAAATACATTTAATAAAATATATTTTAAAATATTTGTTTTAAAAATACCGTAATATTTTTTACTAAATTAAAAAAAACACCTGTAAATGTTAAAAAAAGAAAACACCAAACATGTTTTAAAATATGTAAGAATACTTTTTTAAATCAAAGAAATAAAAAATAACTCAAAAAATATTTTTTTAAAAATATCAATTTTAATCAAATATTTAAAAATAGATTTTTTTTAAATAT
>NW_007578609.1:207415-214125 GCF_000690725.1 Stegastes partitus
TAAAATATGTAAGAATACTTTTTTAAATCAAAGAAACAAAAAATAACTCAAAAAATAATTTAAAAAAAAATACAAATTTTAATCAAATATTTAAAAATAGATTTTTAGAAATATCTGTTTTTTTAATAACAAAAATGTTTTTAAAAATAGCAAAAAAATTAAAAATCTAGTTAAAAGCTTAAGAAAAACAAAATATTTTATTACAAAATTTTTTTTTAAATCAAAGATTTCTTTTTTTTATTAAAATCCCAAACTATACAACATCTTGAAAAAATTTTTTATCGATATATTAAATATATGAAATATTTTAATTCAATAAAAACTAAATTAATATAAAAAAAATATCCCAGATCTCAAAATTAAACCAGCGGTTGGAAAGCGCTGATTTATTCTGTAATTATAGAATATGTAATTATAGTCTGTAATTACATGTGGGGGTTTTTATCTCAAGTTAAATGTGCCTGTTAAAAATCTGTCAGATAAACGTAGTGGACTAGAAACTATAATATTAATATAATCTGAGACGCAGCTGAAAGAGAAATGAGCAGAAAGTGGAAATACTCGAGTAAAACATGAATCCTCATCGTTTCACGGAGAGTCTTCAGAGTTAATCGGAGGTCAAACTGGTGTCAGCAGCTGATGTTCAAACCAGAACCAAGAGAGTAAAAACATCCACGTTTTCCTCTTTATGAACGCAGCATCGATCAGGATCCTGTTGACTGGTGTTAACCAGCAGAACAGGAGGTCGATAACAAACCCACAGAGACTCTGGTGGCAGCGAAAGGAGGAACCGAACAATGAACAATGAACGAGTGCTGCTGCTGTGTGAAGCTCCTCGAGTCGCTCCGTTCATCTGCTGAATGTGAACGCAGGACGTTCTGTGGTGATGGTGACCATAAAGGAACAGACGGGTTGTAAATTAAACGTCCAACGTGGTGAAAATCAGGTTTTATTGTGATTTATGGTCGTTATAAACTCAGAGGTTTTAAATAGAAGCTGTTAAAAATATGAAGACGTTTACTTCTGTCCTTCCTCAACTCAGAGAGACACCAGCTTTACAAGCCAATCAGAATTTGACCTCAGTGCTACGGATCAACCAGATTTACCTGAAAACTCTAAAATATCTGAACCACGATCAAAACTCACCAAATGTTCTGCTGTAAGAGTGAACACAAGAGTCTTCATGCACCCAAACTTTACCTAAATTACTTGAAAATAGCCCTTGCTGCTGGCCCCGCCCCCTGCTGCTGGCCATGCCCTATTCAGGAAGAAGAAGCTCCATGATTGACAGATGAATGAGTGACAGCAGGCCTTCCTATCTTCTATAACTTTCTCTCTGAGGATCATTTTGCATTTAAATCTGAGTGAATTCTGAGCTCAGGTGTGTTCTTCCTCCTAAACCGTTATGTGTCTACCTGCTGTCCTGATGAAATGCACAAAAAAATGTCCAAAATGTTTTGACACTTGACCCAAATGACTTTAAATTTGTCCATAATGACAAAAACTTCTTCAAAAAGACTCAAACACTGTCCTAAATAATTCAGAACTTGTCCAAAATGTCTTGAACCTTCTCTAAAATGACCCAATGTGCCTCAAAACTCGTCCCAAACGACCCAAAATGTGTCCAAAATGACAAAAACGTCCCCAAAATACCTAAAAATTTGTCCAGAACAATTCAAAACTTGGCAAAAAACACATTGAAACTTCCCCAAAATGCCTCAAAACTCATCCTGAACAACTTAAAATGTCTTGAAACTTAAGCCTGGACCCTCCTCTGTGGATTTCAAGGACCTGGAACTCTGACCTGCATTAAATAAAGTTACTGCAGATACAGAAGCAGATGATTTAACTCCTGTGTTTGCTGTCAGACGAGGTTATAAAATCAGTGTTTAAAGGAAGCGATGCTGCTCAGCGTGAGGTCTGGAGGAGGTCCAGTCGCTGCTTCGTCCTCATTCTGCTGCCTGACGACACAAACTGTAGATGAGAACAGCTTTACTGTGATTCTTAGAACCAAAAACCCATTAACGTCCACATCTAGTGTCCTTATTCTAATAAATGGTGCTTCATTCTCTTGTAATGCTTTGTGGACAAAACAACACATTTCTTCGCCATCCTCTGAACACCTGATCGATTCGTCCAGTTAGCTGCAGCCCTGATCTACACCTGGAGCCGGACGTTAGCCTCCAGGAGCTTCACTGGCTCGTGTCACGTCTAAATAAAACCACAGAAACCTTCCCGGCTGTCGAAGCTGCTCGCTGGAGTCCTGCAGCTCCCCTGAGCCTCCGACGGACCGCCGGAGTTGAAGCGCAGCGTTCCCCGAGCAGCTGCACGCCGACGGCAGCAGATCAGCAGCATTTGAGAGAAGTCACACTCGGCTCTGCAGCCGTCGGCGAGATGAAGCGGCTGATGGCTGACGGGCGGGAAACGAAGGAGGGCGGCGGGTCAGAGGAAACCCTTCAGATGCTCCATGACGGGAAGACGGTCTTTATTGGGAAACGCTCCGTGTGCATAATAATGTCCATATCTCACAGTCCACTCTCAGGAGGTTTGTTCTGGCTCAGTTTCAAACTTACTGAATTAATCTGAAGGACAAAGCTAAAAAAAATATATATATATGAAACTGAGAAAGGCTTCTACGACATCTCTGCTCTGTTTTAATGACAATTACAAGAAAAAAGTGTCCAAAGATTTGAAAATATCTGAACCACGATCAAAACTCAGCAAACGTTCTGCTGTAAGAGTGACCACCAGAGTCTTCATGCACTCAAACTTGCTTAAATGGCTTTAAAAAATGTCCAGAAGGACTCCGATCATTCACAATGAATTAAAATATGTTCAAAATGACTCAATATTTGTGCACATTGACTCCAAACTAGTCCAAAATGACAAAAACTTCTCCAAAAATAGTTTAAAAATAGCTGCAAGAGTGAACAAAACAGCCTTCATGCACTCAAACTTTCCCCAAATGATTTAAAAATTGTCCAGAAGGACTCAAAACTAGTGCAAAATTAACTAAAATGTGTTCAAAATGGCTCAATCTTTATGTACAACTACATAAAATTGTCCAAACTGGCTAAAATGACTTGAAAATTAGTCTAAAATCATTAAAAACGTGTCCAAAATCACTCAAAATTTGTCCAAAATGACAAAAACTTGTGATAACTGTCCAAAAACACTTAAAAAAAAAAAAAAAAAAAAAGAACAGCTGCAAGTGTGAAAACTAAAGTCTTCATGCACTCACATTTACTTAAAATGACTTTTCAAATTTGTCAAAATGACTCCAGACTTGTCCTCTGAACGTGTCCACAGTGACTCTGAAGGTGTCCAGAGCTTGCTGCTGGACAGGACGGTTCTGTGGATCGCTCCTCGCGTCCCCAGACCCAGACGGACTTTGTTTTGCAGCCGAGCAGCAGATCTGTTTTCCTGCTTCGTCAGCACGAGGCCCGACCGGCTCCTCGCAGTGATTCACACGTTCTGCGGCTTCAGGTCACTTCCATTATTTATGTCGTCTTGATTTCACTTCCGTTCAGCAGAAACACTCCCGCGCTCGCGTGCAGAGTGAATTATGGATTTCTCTTCATGTATATTTCATGCTTTTTGTAGCTTCTTTACATCTCCTACATTCAACACATCATCTGTGGATAATCAGGAAACATCCACAGATGGAATCAAACCGACTCGTCAGAAGCCGGATTCCTTCCTGAGTTCGGGGGAGAAGTTAATCCGGACCGGAGCCTTTAAAGCCAACAGGACTTTATCGGAGCTGCTTCTTAAACGGCGCCTCCACCTCCGAGCGCCGTCACTCATAATTAGTATGTTGTTGCAGAGGCGCCGCTGACATTAAAGCAACAGAAAGCAAATTTATCTCCAAAGTTCCTTCAGATATTCGCTTTAGAATTCCTATCAGAGCACATGAAGGTGTTTCCGATGCGCGGCGGCGCGCAGCAATCAGCGCTCGCCTTCGTTAGCAGCCTGAAGGTCGTCGGCGGAGGAGGAGGAGGAGGAGGAGGTGCAGCTGCAGCAGTTTCAGGCCAGAACCTGGGATTCGGATGGAGGAGTCGCTCACAGAAACCCAGTTACGGTTCACATTAATGAGCAGTTCGTTATGTTTCCTGATTCCAGCAAAACACCGACGAAGCTCAGAGAGAAACGGTCCGATCCGGTCCGGGTACAGGAGAGAGGCAGGGTCTGGGTCAGCTGCTGGTCTGGGTCGCTTTCATTTCTATCTCCGGTTTTCAGAAAGTTAAAGCAGAAACTGAGAAGACGAGCTGCAAACAGGAAACCAGCAGAGTTCCAGCTGCTCACTGGAGTCACTGGTGGAAACGTAGGAGGGTTTAGGTCACAGTGAAGGGATTAAAAAAAAAGAGTTTTACTGGAAACTAAAGAGCGTTTAAACTGCAGCAATGGGACAAAAAAATGCAGATTTCATAATAAAAAGTTTACATTTACCTGGAATAACGGACATTTTAGTGTTTAAAATGTAGAAATGTTAAAATGCACGAACGTAAACATGAAACCAGCAGAGATTCAGCTGCTCACTGGAGGGTTTAGGTCACAGCAAAGTGATAAAAAATGCTGATTTCTTTTTTAAAAATCTATAAAATCACCAGCTTTGCTGACCAACACTGCATTTAGTCAGTATAAGAGATTTTATTGTTTTAAAATGAGTTTTACTGGCACCTAAAGAGCGTTTCAACTCAAGGAAAGTGATAAAAATTTGCAGATTTTTAAAAACAGATATTTAAAAAAAAGAACTAGTTTTGTTGACCGACATTGCATTTAATCAGCATAACAGAGATTTTAGTGTTTAAAATGTACAAATGTTAAAATAGTCGGAACAGAAACATGAAACCAGCAGTTCCAGCTGCTCACTGGAGCTTCTGGTGGAAACTTTAGAGGGTTTAGGTCACAGCAAAAGGATAAAAATGAGTTTTACTGGAAACTAAAGAACAGGAGGAAAGTGATAAAAAAGGCAAATGTGAAAGAATTGAATGAGTTTTGTGAATTTAGTTGACATTTACTCTCCTATAACGGACATTTTGGTTCATAAAACTGTCATAAATAATGTTTTTCTGTCAGTAAAAGACTCTTTAGTTTTACTCACATGGACGTTTCTTATTATTTCTGTGTAATCAGCCTCCTGAGGTTCATCCTGAGCAGCAAACAAATCCTCAATAGTTTATAATTATTTGATTGAATTTAACTGTAATTATGCAAAATTTACCAGATTTGGTAAATGACAGATAATTAATAAAGAAATCACAGAATTAAAGTGTTCATTTAGATGTTTAAAGAAAGAAAAGGCTGTAAATAATCACTCTACTGAAATGTTTGAAGGTAGATTATTCTGTTTTACTGCATTTAAATCAATTATTTTTCAGATTTTACACTCATTAAAAGAAGAAAAAGTGGATTGGCAAGTTTTAAATAATTTATTTATCTTATTTTACACATTATCCATAAAAACGGCCCAAACTGACTAATATTCACATCAAACGTGTATACTTACAAATATTTCTTCTTTTTTTACTGTTAAATTACACGACACTGATACTGACTGTATTTATATCAGTAAAACATTTATCGCAATTATTTGAAAGGAAATTAAAGTATTTCAGACATTAAAAGATGGTAAACAACTTTTTAATCAGTTATTTGATATATTTCTTGCATTATTTAAAATTACATTTAAAATATCCAATAAAATCACAGAAAAAATATTAATTTACACATGAACTGTAAATAACGTCCACATCAACAGTGTTTTATTCTTTTTAAACGTTTGACGGTAGATTATTCTGTTTTACTACATTTAAATCATCAAAATATCTCAAAAATATTCTACTTTTTACCTTTAAATTACACGTCTGACTGTATTTATGTCAGCATAAGATTTATTGCAGGTATTTGAAAGGAAACTTAAAAGTATTTTAAACATTAAAGAAAAGCTAAATAATTTTTAAACAGTTGTTTTGTATGTTTCCTGTGTTTTTAAATTCAAAATATCTAATACAATCTCAGAAAAATTTATTAATTTACATGTTGACCAAAAAAAAAAAAAACGGTCAAAACTGTAAATAATGTCAGTTTTAAAAATGTTCTATTTCTCTTTTAAAGGAGAGAAAACATCCTGATTTGACAGGTATCTGTCCTTCTGTGAAAGGAAATGTGTGCAATTTAGGCATTAAGTGCTTTTATTTTGTATATTTTTCATCTTTCGTTAAATTTCTAAAATCTGGTAAAATCAAAAAGTCGTAGTTTGAATGTTGACTGTGAATAAATATCATAAATCAGCATCTTTGACCACAAGATTAAACCGTTTGAGTGAATTTAAATCAGTAAAAATGTGATTATTTTACATTGATTTTCACGGTTTAACGTATTTTTTCTGCCAGATTATTTTCTACAGTTTGGTTCCAACAGCTGAAGCTCAAAGTGGAACAAAGAGAATAAAAACTAGACGTTCCTCTTTCAGGACGCAGCACAGATTCTGTTTAACGAACGCTAACGAGCAGCTCGTCACGTCGGATCAGATCCTCGCTGAGCTCCGTTTAATCCGCGGGAAGCTTCAGCTGCAGGACGCCGTCAGAGCTGCTCAGCTGCAGGTCCACGGCTTGGGCCAGGAAGTTCAGTGGCTCTGTGGCAGCTCCTTCACAATAAAAGCCTCGGCAGAACATCAGAGCTCGTCACTCATCACGGGAGCAGGATGA
>NW_007578609.1:214796-216642 GCF_000690725.1 Stegastes partitus
TGAAGGCCACACAAACGTCCACCAGCTCAGAGATGAAGGCCACAGAAACGTCCACCAGCTCAGAGCTCCTTCCAGACCCACACAGCAGAGGCTCTAAACTACAAAATAAAACCTTTACTGTGGACGTTAACGACTCCTCACGTGTGTTTCTGCGGTTTGAAGACGCCTTAACGGGCTCTTAATCTGTACGTAAACCTGTAGCTGTGCTGCTGTCTGTCCAGACGTTTACTGCTCCAATAAAAGGTTCTGTTTATTTGTGTTTATTTAATATGAAGCTGCAGATAAACCGCCGTAAACTCAGACGGAGCAGATAATTCACTGGAAGCTCTGCTGCAGCATCACAGAGACGAACCGACGCTTCAGTGTGAAGGAAGCAGGATGTTCCACCACATGGCTTAAAAATCTATTGAGAAAATAATGAATCTGTGTTTAAAATTCACTTTAAATCTGTGAAACCTTTTTATTTGCATCTGGACCACATCAGACCAGTCGAACCAGTGGATGCAGACCAGGTTCAGATCTAAAAACTGGTGAAATCAGGACTAGTTGGTCCACTAGAGGATAAACAATCTTCAAAACAATAGATTTTTTTGCAGGAAAAAGGAGATTTCACTGATTGTTTTTATGCTAACGACATGAAACCAGGTCACTGGATGAACTGGATTTTTCCAGAGAAGCTAAAAACTCAAAACATTTATTTATTTCTGTATTTATTAAACCTTTATTCTGTAAAATGAATGAAATACTAAAATATTTCATGATTAAACTACATGTTCCAGCCTTAGTGTAACATGACGACATGTGAAACGTTTAATGTAAAATATTGAATATAAGCTCCTGTTTCTGGTATTTTACTCATTAACTTTTATGTGTTTCTGTCTTTGAACACGTGTTTCAGGTTTTTACAGGAGACGATTCGTTTAATTCAGTCAAACTGACTCATCAGACTAAACTCAGCACGTCTCCCTAACAGCGGATTGATTAAATTAATTTGAACTGAGTGAAGAACACCTGAATGTGAGAAACTCCTCCCCCAGCGCCTCACCTGGTCGGTTCCACACACCTGAGCAGGTGAGCTGATGATTTATTTATCTGATAATGAGGCGAATGAAGCTTGAACTCGCTTTGTTCTGGTTTCTTGCTTCACACAGATGTTATTAAATCGATTCTTGGATGATAAAAGCTTCAGAAACATGAAGTTTGTTGAGTCCAGACAGGAAACACGTCGACCTGATGATGAATCTCATCAACAGACTCCTGAACGCTGAGCTCAGGCCCAGACTGAACGAGTCATTGATCTGATCGGGACAAACTGAACGCCGGCGTCCAGTCAAGAAGTCGTCGCCTGGGGTGGTTTCGCTGAACGAACCTCCTGCGGCCGTCTGACCCACTTCCCACCAACGGACGCACAGAATCGATTGCAGGACGTTTTGTGGGACAGCTGTGATGAGTCTGACAGTCAAGCAGCAACAACAACACGTTTTCTTCTACATGAGGCGGTTTGAACCCAGCAGCAGGATCTAAAGGCCTTTTCTCTCTATGATAAATAAAAACCACCAGAATGACATCATCTATCAGAGAATCTGTGAGATCTGAAAAACCATCAGACCTTCAGCTTTGTGACGGTCCTCGAACGCACCGTGTGTGACCAGTGGTTCAGTCAGGAAAAGAACCAGTCTGTGTTTCATCAGAACCCCTTCAGACCACATTTCTTCACCACAAACTAAAACCTAAAAACCTGATCGCAGCGTCTCAGCAGCAAACACAAGACGTCTGTTCTGGTTTCTTCACGGTCAAAATTACTCAGACGCTGAACGACCTGTCGGACGCTGCTGCAGCTTCTAAC
>NW_007578609.1:216892-219228 GCF_000690725.1 Stegastes partitus
CTCCTGCATCTCCTGCATCTCCTCACGCTCCTGCATCTCCTGCATCTCCTCACGCTCCTGCAGCTTTTGATGCTCCTAAAGCTGCTAACACGCTACATCTCCTCATGCTCCTACCACTGCTCCTAACGCTGCTCCTGCACTTCCTAACTGCTTTTCCTGCTGCTCCTGATGCTCCTACCACTGCTCCTAACGCTGCTCGTGCTGCTCCTACCGCTGCTAATGCGCTGCAGCTCCCGCGCTGCCCTGCGGTGGAGCCTCCGACAGCAGCGTCCGCCTCCACCGCCGCCGCAGCCACCAGCAGAAGCACTCTAAACTCTTTCATGTCGCTGCCTCAGTGTTCGTGTCCTCGCTGCGCTTTGTTGCAGATGAATGCGACGCTGAGAGGCTGCCGGCCTTTAATGCTTTTACCTCCATTTGAATTTCATGTTTCTTCCTGAGAGATCAGGGCTCCAACTCCTGCACAAACTCCCTCCATAATTCATAACGCAGCTCGTGCTGCACAAACACACCTGAGCAGCACAAAGCGGCGCAGGTAGCACGGCTACACGGCATCTAGTCCAACGAACAGGACTACAGGAGGCTGCTTCCAGCTCCCAGTTCAACACCAACACTGGAAATACACACAGATTTATGTTTAACTGGTTTTAAATTGATTTTTTTGTTTGTTTGTTTTTTTTTAACAAACATTGAGTAAAATCACAGAAAAAATCACTTATTTACATTTTAATAAAGAAAGAAAGTAAAACTGGATATAATGCCCACATTTAAATCATGTTTTTTTTTTTTTAACAATGTGTGACTTTTTAAAAAAAAACTATATTTAAATTCTTAAAAAATTTAATTTTACAGATATTTGAAATTATTTGAAAAAATGCGTATATTTATGTTTGAAAAACGGTGAACCATTTTTAAGTGTTATTCTACATGTTTTTGTTAAATCAATAATGGCGACTAAAATAATCTTTAAGATATTTTTTGTAAAATCACAGAAAAAAGTTATTTTATTCTTTTATTTGAAAAAATATTTCTTGATATTAAGGATTGAAAAAGTGTGAATGATTTTTTAAATTATGTTATTTTACAAATATAATAAATAATAAAATCACAGGAACAAAGTGTTAATTTACATGTTAAGCATTAAAAAAAGAGAAAAAACGTTAAATAATGTCGACAACAAATGTTTTACAAACAGTAACTTGATCTTTTAAAACATGTGACAGTAAAATTCAACTACTTTACTGTATTTAAACCAGCAAACAAATCCATTATTTTAGAGATATTTTTTGTTATTTTAAAGAAATCATATTTATATCAATGATATATAAAGGTAAATATTTATTTTAATTTTGTCGTATTAAATTAGAGATAATAGAGATTTAAATCACACACACACAATAACCTGTAAATAATGTCCACATCTCATCACACTTGTATTTTTATAATAAATCACAGTTTGTTGTTTTACCTGAACACAGTTTTAATGTATTTCAATGACCTTAAAGTATAATTATTTACCAGATTGTTTTAAACTTATCTATAATTTATTGTTGATTTTGTCACATGCAGGTTCCTGGAGTTACTTCTGCCAACTAATGAACATTTAAACGTTTTAAATTCCTTCTAGCTGATGTGAAACTACCACATCATCAGTTCTAATCTGTGTCCATGCTGCCAGTACTTCCTGTAACTCAGTGCGGGTCGCTGGTTGAACACCAGTTCACCAGAAGCTCCAGTAGCTCAGACGGATCGTGTTTTGTGGGTTTTCTGCAGCGACAGAGGAGGTTCGGATAAAAGTTGCTCTGCTGCAGCGGCTCCGATACGACGACGTGTCCTTGAGAAACCACAGCCGGCGTCTCTCATTTATCAGCGCTGATTACAGTATTGATCTGACAGAACATGAGGATTCCCAGTTAAAGGGTTCAGCAGACTGGAAACGGAGCAGCTGTCCGGACTCAGACGGACGGAAAACCTCACATGAGCTCAGCGCCGGACTCAGAACTGTGTTTAGTAAAACCTGTTCTCACATTTAGTATTTTCACATGAACGTTTTTTAACTGTCTCAACACCAAAACCCACCGACAGACCGGAAAGCAGCTTTTCTCTAAAAAAATAAATAAACACCAAAATTACATCATTTATCAGAGCAACAAACCGTAAAATCGGAAAAAAATTCCCCAATTTTCAACTTTCCAACAGTCCTGAATTGTATCACGAGCAACATGTGGTTTGGTTTAAAAAAAAATAACCAAATATGAGCCTAAACCTGTCATTTATCAGTCAAAATCATCAGACTTTCAACTTTCCAACAGTCCCTGAATGCATCATTTGTCACTTTC